>NC_133372.1:29300651-29600651 GCF_049309525.1 Garra rufa
GGACAGCACGCAGTTTAACTGTTCAGGACAAACAAGGGATTCATCAACTATCAGAAAAAAAGGTAATTCAGAAAAATTTAAACAGAAAAAATTTTATTACTGTTTGGGGTATTTTTCTGAGGTCAAAAGTTTACATACACCTTGCAGCTTCTAAAGGGCAGTACTAAGTGAAAAAAATATGATATTTAGGCAAAATAAGAAAAATGTACACATCTTTATTCTGTTCAAAATTTTCACCCTCTGAAGGATTTTTCTGAAGAACAGCAGGCAGTTTAACTGTTCAGGACAAACAAGGGATTCATGAACAACTAACAGAAAAAAAAAAAGTAATTCAGAAAAATTTAAACAGAAAAAAAAATTATAATAATATAATAATTTCATTAAATAGTACTATTTATTATATTATTTGTTTGGATTTTTTATTAGGATTTTAAAATTAATTTTATTCTGAAAGGATGCATTAAATAGTTCAAAAGTGACTCCAAAGACTTTTAAATTATTACAAAAAAATTGAATACTGTTCTTTTGAACTTTCTTTTCAGTAACGAATGATTTAAAAAAATGTATCATGGGTTCCACAAAAATATCAAGCAGCGCAACTGTTTTCAAAATTGCTAATAATAACAAAATTGTACTTAGCATCAAATCAGCATGTTAGAATAATTTCTGAAGGATCATGCGACACTGAAGACTGAAGTAACAGTTTTGCCGCCAAACAAATAAGTGACATTTAAAAGTATACTAAAATAGAAAACAGTTATTTTTAATGGTAGTAATATTTCACAACATTACTGTTTTTACTGTAAATGGCTGAGGGCTTTAGTGAACTAATGGAATTATTTAAGCGTCTTAAAGAAAACAGCGCTGTGTTGCACCACATATTGGCTTCCAACACAGCAGACCTCAAATTACATATTAGAAATTTACTCCATTTTCCTGTCACCTTTTCCTGACGATGTGTGACCTTTACATTGCCCTGTCTCATAAAACAGACCAATATCTCCACACCAGCTTGCACATTATTTTATTGGTTAGTGGGAAGCGTTGAAAATGTCAAGACCGATCCAGTTCCACTGGGATAGTTGCTCCTTCCCAAATGAAGCGGAGACTTTGATGAAAGGTTTTAATAAAGATGCTCCCCTCGCTCAAGGAGTACAAATTTCAGACTCGGATGTTAGAAGCCAGCCTTTGTGTGTCATAGATTAAAGCAGTTATCTATATCAGATATGGTGCCTTCGTGGCCCGTGCCTTAGATGAGAGCTGCAATGCGGCAGAATTTGAATGCTGTCTAGTGCAGGTTAAGGAGTCCTACTGATCAACCGCCACCAGCAAAAGCACCTGACGGAGCTCCGCTGGGATCCAGCAGCCTGACCTTTCCAAAAAAGCACGGCTCTGTAAACATCCTCTAATACTTGGAGCCAGCCGCCCCCCACTTGTGCATGCTCAGTCCTCCCCCCCACCCCAAGTCCTTTTCTTTTGTTACCCCAAAAACACCCCCTCCCGAATTTCCTCATCCATTTCCGCATCCGTTTGAAAAGAAGATGAATCTGAGGTTGTCATAGTAACAGACCATCTCAGCATGCACATTTGCAATATTTCTGTAGCGGCTGATAAGGACTGATCAGAGGAGGGAGGCAGACAGAGAAGCACGGAGAATGTTGAAAGTGGTATTGTCAGACAGTCGAGCGTGTGCTTTCAGGCTCATGTAGGTGAAGATACAAAGGAGAGATAGAGCTGCGAGCTTTAATTAGTCTGATGAAAGACCTTTGTGGACCAGAAGACACACAAGCCTTTATCTTCATTGTCATCTTCCTCCCTTTTCGTTCCTTTTTTGGTGTCTTGCATCACCAAAAAACAGAAGAGAGAAATACATGCCCTACTGAATAAAACCTGCTTGGTTTTGATCTATCCTAGTTTCTTTTGTGTCCTGTGTATCAGTACCTATCTTTCACTGATTCACAAAAAAATACCCAAGAACAATGTGAATGGTAGTCACTTGATGCTAAAGTATAAAATTTATAAAAATATATATATATATAAATTTGTGTTTTTTTTCTGAGGTCAAAAGTTTACATACACCTTGTAGCTTCTAAAGTGAAAAAATATGATATTTAGGCAAAATAAGAAAAATTGACACATTCTGTTCAAAAGCTCTTAATGCATCATTTTTTTCTTCTGGAACATCAGTGAGCGTTTGGACCTTCTGTAATAGTTGCAAATGAGTCCCTCAGTTGTCCTCAGTATGAAAAGATGAATCTCAAAATTATACAGTCATTGTTGGGAGAGGTTCAAATACACAAAAATGCTGAACAAACAAAGAATTTGTGGTAACTGAAGGGTTTTTCTGAAGAACAGCAGCCAGTTGAACTGTTCAGGACAAACAAGGGACTCATAAACAACTATCACTAAACAAAAAAACACAGCCGTGGATCATTCAGGCATCAAGCATATGTAAACTTTTGAATGGGTTCATTTTTATAAATTCAACTACTATTTTCTCATGTGGACTATATGTAAATGTCTTTGGTAACACTTTACAATAAGGTTCATTAGTTAACATTAGTTAACCACATTAGTTAACATGAACTAATAATGAACTGCACTTATACAGCATTTATTAATCTGTGTTAATGTTAATTTCAACATTTACTAATACATTATTAAAATTTTGTTAACATTAGTTAATGCAGTGTGAACTAACGTAAACAAACAATGAACAACTGTATTTCCGTTAACTAATGTTAATAAAGATTAGTAAATACAGTAACAAATGTATTGCTCATGGTTAGTTCATGTTAGTTAATACATTAACTAATGTTTAGCTAATGAACCTTATTGTAAAGTGTTACCATGTCTTTTATGTAAAATATCTTACTCATGTCAGTACTAAATAAAAAATAACATGCATTTTGTGTGATCCCTCGTATTTTGGTAAAATTATTAACATTTTGCAGATTCTTTAAGGTGTATGTAAACTTTTGACCTCAGTTGTATATGCTTTATTTAGCAAGGTTGGCGTTAAAGGATCTTAAACTGACTTTTTTATTATTTTGTACTATTCTCTGTGGTCCACTTACAATGTTATTAAGATTTTGACATCAAAAAACATAATTTTACCGTCTCATCTGAACGCTCTGTTTGATTAGAAATGGCGAATTGTACTGAAGTAAACGCCCACTGCTATGATTGGCTAACAGCTGTGTATGTTTGACAGCCTACATTCTAAACGCATAAATACTCAGTACATATCAATCGACCTGTAAGAACAGACAAAGTAATAGTGACCACATAATATAGTTTCCTGTGTCGAATTGTGTTTTTTTTTTTTTTTTTTGTAAACATCTGTGGTAAAATGAAGTGAACAAAGGACCAAGTTCTTACTGACACGGTCTGGAACTTCATTAAAAATTAGTCAAGTTAAAAATAAAGTTAATTTACTCTTTTCTAATGGGGGGATCAGAAGGAAGGCAATGCAAGATTGTTTTCCCACAACTTTATTCTTTGGTTTCTGCATAGACCTGCATTTGCCGCTCTTGTTATTTACACTAAATGCACAAATTGGTGGGCGGGGCTAAACAGGCAGTGATGTAGAAGCAGGCGTTGATCATCTTCTTCGGTGGCGGTGCTTATCCACACTATCACGTCATAAAGTGGCACATTCCACAATCTGTCATTTTGGCAGATTGGCTTTAATATAAGCTGTTTTAGACTAAGAAAGTTTTTAGTTCTAAAACGTACAGGATGTTTTTAAGGCACAATGATCTCTTATATGTCAAAAGATTGAGGGAATTTTGATTTCTCAGTTCACGACCCCCTTTAAATTGATCATAGGTGGCAGTAAAGACTTAAAGTAAATGCTCTTCTTTTCAACTTTATATTCAATAAAAAAAAAAATCCTAAAAAATGTATGTTTTTACAGGACCGAGTTTACTGGACTGACTTGGAGGATGAGGCCATTTACAGTGTAAACCGGCTGACAGGACATGATGTGGCAATGCTTGCTCAACATCTCAACAACCCACTGGATGTAGTGGTTTTCCACGAGCTTCGGCAACCTCAAGGTTAGAAATAAGTAAAATACACAGAGGCCACATTACATCACTTTTGATCACATTACATCACATTTATCGGAGAAAAACTAGTTAAATGTTGCTGTTTAATTAACTACATTTTCCAGTAGTGTGAATTTAAAAAAGGGTAGGTTTTTTTTTACTTTTCTTTCACTTATATATTTGTTGCTATTCATTTATTGCTCATTGTTTTTAATCCTTTATAAAATCTCTTAAAAGCTTACATTTTTTTAGCCGTTTGGTCGGTAAATTGTTGAAATTTCTTTAAAGGCTAAAATTTTGTTAGCTATTTTGTTGGTTAATTGTTTAGTATCCAATTACTATTTCAAAAGCTGACATACCTTTTTTTTTACATGATTTATAATTCAACATCAGTTATAAGAAATAATGGGCACATTTACACCCATTCAAAAAATATTAATAATTATAATAAATACAGGAAAGAGTGAAATTATAGTGAAATATTACTGCAATGTTAAATAACTTACTACTGCTAATAAAATAGCCAAGAATATGTGAACTGCTTGATCTGAAAAAGTAGTTATCATTTATGGGCATAAAAAAAAAAACACTGGGTGGATTTTTATCATTATAGGGTGGTTGTGTACACACACTGCCAACACACATTTCAGTTTAAACAACATGTAAAAGTGAATTTTGCATCCGATGACCTCTATTTTCCTAATATTTTTGTGGAAAACAATACTTTTTTTATGAATAGAACATTTAAAAGAATAGTATTTAAAACATAAATCTTCTGTAACAGTGTAGTCCTTACTGTGACTTTTGATCCATTTAATACATCCTTGCTGAATAAAAGTATTAATTTTTAAAAATGTTCCTGACCCCAAACTTTTTTTAAAGTAGTGCATCTATCTATTGAGCTGCCTGTTTTATAGTTCTGCCTTTAGAAGCTAATAGAAACCATGCTTGAACTGTATTCTTTTCACAGTGTCACCATTGTTATAATAATGAGAGGCAAATCTTTGCTGACTCTCTGTTTTTCCCCTAGTAATAGCAGACCTATTATTGAAAAACATATTTATGGTGAATTTTTATTCTAGAGACAGGCGAAGAAAATGAAAGAGGCAGTGTGCGTGCATGTGTGCAGATTTTGATTCTTTGTTTTCATCCTTTTATCACAAACAGACCACGTGCAGCGTGCCAGCAGAAGAAGCAATTTACAGCCTCCTCACATTAATAAATGAGAAGTGCTATTTAAATCTAAATCAAAGAATTAAACGTGTTGCTCTGAAAATGCAAACGAAAGCAGGAAAACACACTTACGCTGAACGAGAAATGATGAGAATAGAATCCAACCGCTTTTTGTATCTCAAGTGCCTCTGAGTGAAATATTAATCAGTCGTGCATCCCTGAAAAACATGATTTTATGAGAATGTGTAAGAAAGAGCTACACAAAATATTATTCAGTAAAAAATAACTTCTGAATAGTGTTTGTAAAGCTTAACTAAATCTCATTCAGATTTCCAAGATTTTTATTGATGTACGTTGCTCAAACTCAGTTTCTAGTCATGACAAATACATGCATTAAATCTATTATGCTTAAGTGCAAATATAAAAGTTCCTCAAGCCAAATAATTTATGCTTTCTTATGCATTTTTGCATATGCTGTAGGATGCCATACACATTACAGTATTACAGTAGTCGATCTTGTATCTTGAATCACTCTATTGCTTACTTTTAGTAGACATACATGCTTTACTGCAGTATTGATCTGTATGCTTTTGAAAAAAAAAGCCTCAGTAAGAATGCATTAAAATGCCTGTTTTCTATTTTAATATATTTTATAATATTATTTATTCCTGTGATGGCAAAGCTACATTTTTATTAGCCATTACTCAAGTCTTCAGTTTCACATGATCCTTCAGAAATCACTCTAATATGTGACCCTGGACCACAAAACCTGTCATAAGAGTCTTTTTTTGAAAATTGAGATTAATACATAATCTAAAAGCTGAATAAATAAGCTTTCCATTGATGTATGTTTTTTTAGGATAGTATAATATTTTGCAGAGATACAACTATTGGAAAATCTTGAATCTGAGGGTGCAATAAAATCAAAATACTTCTAAATTGCCTTTAAAGTTATCCGAATGAAGTTACTAGCAATGCATATTACTAATCTAAAATTAAGTTTTGATATATTTACAATAGGACATTTACAAAATATCTTAATGGAACATGATCTTTACTTAATATCCTGATGATTTTTGACCAACTGAATGTATCCTTGCTGAATAAAAGTAATTATTTCTTTAAAAAATTATATAATAATTGAGCCCAAACTTTTAAATGGTAGAGTATATTTAAATTTATATCATTTGTCATACTCAAAACCACATAAATTAAGTGATAAATGACTGTTGCCGTATTTAATATAAAATTTAATTTGCTTTGGTTAATTTATATTAATGTGTCTTCTTAACTAGTTAATATATCTTAAGTGCTTTATACCCATGGACAATTGCATAGAAAACAATTTTAAGGTGAATAAAAATGCTAAACTTTTTTCCAAACCCCATTTGGTACAGCTTTCACTGAAAATGAATGACCTCCAGGGTTTGTTCTCTGTCAATGTGAATGCATCTTAACAGTTCAGCTGCTATGTTAATATTTTAATATATGATCTCATATATAATACTACGCAACTAATTCAAAAGCTAATTCATCTGAATTAAACTGTGTTTTCCCAATAGCTCCAGACACATGCAACATGGGGAGTTTGCCCAATGGCGGCTGTGAGTACCTGTGTCTCAGAGCTCCTCAGATCACAGACCACTCGCCCAAGTACACATGTGCCTGTCCTGACAACATGGAACTGGGCCCGGATATGCGCCGCTGTGTGACAGGTAACAAAATACACAGCCCCTAGGTCAAGTTTACCTATACTACACACTTTAAAGAAACAGATGTCTCCTGATTCATGGTTGTGAAGTCAGCTGACTCCATATATCTGTTTTGTTTGTTGTAGTCAAACCCAAAACAACAACTGCTACAAGTACAACCACTACTACGACAGCAGAACCTTCCACTACCGTGACTCCTACAACCACCACTCCAGCTACAAACACCGAAACATCTACAACAACCAGTACAATCTCTACAACTACACCTACAGCTACAGTATCAAGTACAACCACCATCAGCCCCACCACAACCACTCATTCCAGCATACATCGTTCCACGACCACACACTCCTCAGCCACTTCAACCACAGTGACCACTCAGTCCAGCACTACAGCGCCTTGGAAACAGCCAACCTCCACCCAGACAACAGCAGATCACAGACAGACGTCTACAACCATCCACAGCAACAGCATACAAGGTGCCAATGGCAATCTCTCTCATCGTGGTGAGTTTCGGCTTTTGTTTTTGTGTTACGAGTCAATAGCTGGGTTTCCATCCAAAGTTGCGAATTTAACTTGTGCACAAAGCTAGAATATCCATCCAACTGGTCAAAGAAAAAGAATTCCTGATAAGCTGGCAATAAATAACACTAAGAAAAGTAGAAGAAGCTTTATATAATAATTTTTATGTATAATAAATTACTTGTGCCTCAGAGCAAGCAGATAAGACAATAAATGCGGTCATTGCTTGAGGAGGTGGATGTCTGCTGTTTGGGAAGACAGTTCTGGGAGGTAGTCATACAGAAATACTTTGACGACAGACTTTAAGAATGACCTTAACAACTTTTCAGATGCTGTGTAACAAGATCGGTTCACTGTTTAGTCAGGTAATGCCATACCATGATGCAAAGTCAAGTGATTTTTTTGATGCGCATGGAGGAATTTATTCGGCAAATGCGGTTCTGTCTACCATTATTCTTATTAACACTTATTCGCACAAGTCAAAAACGACCGTAAAAACTTTTTTGCGAATTAAGGGATTTTCTTTCCAAATATAAAATTTCCATCACTTGTTTCTTATGCAATATGTGGAAACATAGCAAATGACATGTGACAAATGACAAACTTTGTTTGCTTTTATTATATTACAATGTAAAATCTTTAATATCTGCAATAACTTGATCACATCTTTTCTACAGTTGAGGTAAAAAAAAAATTACATCCCCCTTTCAAAATCTGCAAGAATGTTAATTATTTTACCAAAATAGGAGGGATCATACAAAATGCATGTTATTTATTTAGTACTGACCTGAATAAGATATTTCACATAAAAGATGTTTACATATAGTCCACAAGAGAAAATAATAGTTGAATTTATAAAAATGACCCCGTTCAAAAGTTTACATCCCCTTGATTCTTAATACTGTGTTCTTACCTGAACGATCTACAGCTGCTTGTTTAGTGATAGTTGTCCCTTGAGTCCCTTGTTTGTCCTGAACAGATCTGTCCGCTGTTCTTCAGAAAAAATCCTTCAGGTCCCACTAATTCTTTAGTTTCCCAGCATTTTTGTGTAGTTGAACCCTTTCCAACATTGACTGTATGATTTTAAGATCCATCTTTTCACACTGAGAACAACTGAGGGACTCATATGCAACTATTACAGAAGGTTCAAATGCTCACTCATGCTTCAGAAGGAAGACAATGCTTTAAAAGTGCAATGCAAAAATGCAAGAATCAATGCAAAACTTTTTGAACTTGAAGATCAGAGTAAATTTAACTTATTTTGTCTTCTGGGAAACATGTAACTATCTTCTGTAGCCTCTAAATATGGCAGTACTAAATAAAAAAAAATACAATATTTAGGCAAAATAAGAAAAATGTACACATCTCCATTCTGTTTAAAAGTTTTCACCCCCACATTACTGTATATCGAGCATGCTTTAAAAAAAACAAATGTTCTTCAAAACAAAATAATGAAATTTTGAATGATTAATTATATATATGTGTAACCTTTATTCATAAACATTTTTAAAATAAGGATTAAGAATGTGTGTTAAAGGTGTTTACTTTTTCTTGATGGTTACACCATGTGACATTTGTAGCATCATTCAAAAAAAAATACCTTTCTTGAGTTTTCTTTGTCATGGACATTCAAAAGTTGACTTTGACAACAAAGTTGTTTAAAATTCTAGTTAAAATAATTTCTGTTCTTTTGAACTTTCTATTGTTTTCAACATTGATAATAATATTTCCTGAGCACAAAATCAACTTATTAGAATGATTAATGATGACACTAATGACTCAAGTAGTGGCTGCGGAAAATTCTGCTTTCCCAAATTTACGATTTATATTGTATTACAAATCAAATTACAATCTTTACAAGGTGGATATTGAATATTACAAAGATTTTAAAATCTGATTTTTAGAACACTGAGCATCATACACTTACCCACTTTGTAAATAGTGACAAAGTAAAACTGGCCATCATACATTACACAACCGATCACTCACGCAGAAACGTGCCTTGATGCTAGGAGACGCAAGACAAATGAAAAGTGTTATAAAATCAGCTGAAAATTTGGATGGAATCAAAGTCTGAAGCTAAAAAATCTGAGTCTGGGACCATTATACACTACGCGTTTTTCTGTGAAATCTGTCAGCTTTAATCTGCAGATTATCTCTGACTTTCAGTTATTAGCGTCAACTTCTCCAGACTGTGAATTGTCGGAAAAAGCAGGGCAAAAGTCTTGTAATGTATTCCAGGCTTTACCCAATTCCATCACCGCTGATATTCAGCTGAAGGCATGGATCTTATATAAGTGCTCTCATACAGTGCTCGTACAGTAGTCCTCAGAGTCTGTGAAAGCTAATGTGTGGTGGAATTTGCTTGCCGAGCATCGCTGGGCCACTTGAGAGTGATAGATGAGGCAGCAGTGGTCGCCCAGGGTCCCAGTGTGTGTCTGTACTGAATTAGAGCAGCTAGTGAAAAGAGAGGAGCAGCCAGCCCTGACTGATGAACATTGCCCTCAGCCTTGTTTCTCTCCACACTCAGTGTTTCACTCTCACCCCCCACAGCCTCTGGGCTTTGATTGGGGATGCTCAGGTACACGGCCACCTGGACACAGCAGGAAAAAAGACATTAGTGACTTCAGTAATAGGATCCACATCCACGATAACCCTCCGAAAAGTCTTCAAAAGGTCTGTCAAGACTAAAAATATGAAAAAAAAAAACAACCACAAAAGTGCTCATTCTAGATGCTAACCATAAATTTGGGTTCTTGAATATTTTATGACTACAAGCATATTACACGGTAGACATGGTGAAACCCTCCATTAGATAAAACCTGTATATTGCTGCACTGAGGATAGTGATGTATTACGCCAGCACCCTTTCTGCCTTTTATGGCTGCTTGCTAATGAAGACAAAGACGTGCCTGTAGATTTCCAGAGAATTCTACAAATATAACTACATTTTTTTTACGTACAGATTTTTTGCTTTTTAATGAATGCGTATTCCAGAAAGAATGAACTAAAGTACATTAATTTGACGTAATCTATTTAAAGGGATAGTTCACCCAAAAATTAAAATTCTGTAATTAATTACTCTCCCTCATGTCGTTTCAAACCCATAAGACCTTCATTCATCTCTAGAACATAAATTAAGATCTTTTTGATTGAATCCTTTCTGGCTCTGCATAAACAGCAATGCAACTGGGTGTGAAAACATTTGAACAGAATAAAGATGTGTACATTTTTCTTATTTTGCCTAAATGTCTTTTTTTTTTTTCCATTTAGTATTGCCCTTCAGAGGCTACAAAAGATACTTACATGTTTCCCAGAAGACATAATAAGTCAAATTTACCCTGATCTTCAAATAAAATAAGAAAATTCACCCCCAGCTCTTAATGCATGGTTTTTCATTCACACAAAAATGCTGGAAAACCAAAGAATTTGTGGGACCTGAAGGATTTTTCTGAAGAACAGTAGGCAGTTTAACTGTTCAGGACAAACAAGGGATTCATGAACAACTATTACTAAACAAAAAAAAAACAGCTGTGGATCATTCAGGTAACAAAAGTATTAAGAATCAAGTGTTTGTAAACTTTAGAACAGGGTCATTTTTATAAATTCAACTATTATTTTCTGCTGTGGACTGTATGTAAACATCTTCTATGTGAAATATCTTATTCAGGTCTGTACTAAATAAACATTAACATGCATTTTGTATGATCCCTATTATTTTGGTCAAATAATTAACATTTTGCAGATTCTGAAAGGGGGTGTAAACGTTTGACCTCAACTGTAGATTATTAAAATAGTCCAATTACTCACCCTCGTGTCGTTCCAAACCCGCACACAAAACGTATTCTTGTAGCTCCGTATAATTAAGTTTGGATTTCATCAAAAATATCTTATTTTTTGTCATGAAGATGAACTAATGTCTAACTTGCATGGATTGCATAATTGATGTACTACTAAATATGTTGTTCTGCTAATTTATGCTGTCTTAACCATGGGAAAAATGTGTGGAAGCTGCTAAATCATATAGAGAAGGACTTAGTAAGCAGGAAAGGGTGCAATATTTTGACAAACTAAACTTTATAGGTGGTAAAAATACATACAAGCAGTAATAATTAAGATTTTAGCCTAATATTAAAACTACCTGATTGGAAATAATAAGAACAAACATAAATGTTGTTATGATTCTTTAGTTTGGCCAACCACAAATGCCCTTTGTTTCTCAGACAGTTTTATGCACTCCCTGATTTGTTATATCTTCTGGCAGTTTATAGTACACCAGATGTTTTTCGCAGTCCGACCGATAAGTTACAGTCCAAAACATGACAATAACTGACCATTTTCAGCAGCAATAATCAGCTAAATTTTCGAGTTCTTTTTGGTTCAGTGGCATTGTTTATGACGTACAGTACCGCCAATATGGCAGATTGATGACTTGTGAAAACACTGTAAGAAGAAGAGCATAGCTGTTTTCAACATTGATTGTAATTTCTAAAGTATGTGACACTAGAGAAATGGCTACTGAATTAAAACAGAAAAACTGTTTTTTTTAAATTAACACTTAAAACATTAAAGAAAACACACTGATCTGAAACTTTTGAACAGTGATGTAGCTGCAAACAGAAATTTAAATCGCAAGCACACCAGCTGTGAATAAACCTGTTGTAGATTTGTAAAATATATCACACATTGTGCAAAATGATCATAAAACCATGAGTTGTGAATTTATAAAGCGTGTGTTCGCAGTATTCACTGCTCATAATGGCATTTGTCAGCATCACCTGTTACAGCCCAATTGTTTGTACTAAAAGCATTCCACATTAATGAGTTTGGATACACTCCCTTGTCTTTTCACAAGACATATGGCTCTGTGAATAATGATTTTATGGATGTAATCATTTAGCATGAAGAGAAATTCAATGCTCTTTTAACAGAAACTTAAAAAAACATTTAAACCGCAACTATACACTCTACACCAGTGGTTCTCAACGGGGGGGGCCCGGGGAGATTGGAAAATTGTTTTCGAGAAAAAACAGACAAGGCATTATTTGGGTACTGGGTGTATTTTATTGCGTTTCACGTTTCATGTAGAACAGATATTCTAAACCGGTGGGCCTCCAGGGTGCCGCGAAATAGCTTAAAATTCATTTAAATGTTATCCTAAAATTGTTTAATTTCATTATTAATGTTTTAAATGAAAATGATCAAAGCACGATCTCTCTCGTGTTCTCTGATTGATTGCTTTGGACTCAACGCAGCAAGTTTCATCACACTGTTAAATACAGACTGACAACGGCAGCACAAAACTTTCAACCGCTGCACAAAACTTCATTTTAGAGACCTGCAAGGGACATATTTTTTAGTTCTGCACCCGCAAGTTTCTGTCCCGCTTGCGGGTGCGGATGTTATTTCATTAAATATATGTTATTTCGTCCTACTCCCGCCCGCGACATTCATGTTTTGTCCCACTTCCACCCGCAAAAGTAACCTATACCAACCCCCCACTAGGGATGGGCGATACCACTTTTTTTTCCAGTATCATCATCGATATCGATACGATACTTCTAAACTTAACTTTTAAATTATTACATTTATTAAATTAATAAGAGTAAAATATGTAATTATACCCTTAACTTTACATTTGAAATGCATTTTAACATTTAATATGCAACCAATTAACTTATTTTTATTTATTTTTTTACACGTGGTTAAAATATGTTTACTTGTAGTGGTAACTAACTACATAAGGGGCTGCCAGTGACAGGCTGTTGCACACATAAAATACAACATTTTTATTCTGACAGTGTATAATTTATATTAACATTAATACAAAACATGATCAATGAACTTTAAGTGTTAATTTAAAGAAATGTAATTGCACAAATTATGTAGGCTACAATTTCAGTTTGTTTATTGTGAAATAGCTTAAACATGTTTATATTTTCTGTCCTCTGATAAGCATTGTTCTGGGCTGCCATTTCCCAAAAGCATCAATGCTTTCTTATGATACTTTTGGGAAACGCAGCCCTGTTTGAATGCACTGTCTGAAGGGATTGAATGCTCTCTGTGATTGATTGGTTCTGTCTTGCAACATTTGCGTGCGTTCAGATGAGTAGGAAAATTGTTATATCATACACAGTTATTCCCTAACATAGGTTATACGTCCAATTCAATGCACATTGTACGCCTTGCTTTTTGTTAAATAAACAAAATCACTGGTAAATAAAACAAACCTTAGTATCAATATTTTTAATTTGAGTATCGATACTTTCGATACTCGCATCAGTATCGATATATCGATACTTTAGGTTCGATATGCCCATCCCTACCCCCCACTCCCCGGTGGAGGTAAAGACAATCAGAGTTATAGTAATGAACTTGAGTGTGCCTTATGTATGACACTCTTGTATATCAGAGTTGTACTTTAGGCGCGGATAAGTCCACTATTGAATCACAAACTATTCATGCTTTCGGGGCACTGATCCATAGATCCACATTTTTGCGTGAAATTTCTGAATATTTGTGTAGTTGTCAAAATTAATGTCCTGTGAGTGTTTTATAATAGATGTTCACCCATAGAGGAGGATCTTGTGAGTGTCAGTGGGGTTTATGCACGTATTTGCTGTGTTTTTCATTTGTATGTATATTTTGTAATGGATACAAACAGTAGATATTCAGTCAGTTCAGTTTAAATGACAGGTGCACTTACTTAAAGGAACCGTATGTAAGAAATTTATGTCAGTTAATCATAAAATGGCCCTGACATGTCACTAGACATTAAGAAATCATGTTCATTTCAAATACTTATATCACTGACAACAGTGGTCCGGCCAGGATATTGTCATTTAAAAGTGAGAGTTGCAGCCCTCAACTGATGTTATTGTTGTCATTTTGTGTTTTGGTCTGAGGCTCCACCCTCCAGCGATCTACCAATCACGAAGTCAGTAGAGTTTCGTGATCCGGGTTGCCAGCTCTGTTACAGCTGCAGCTATACGAACGTGTCGGATAAAACATGTATAATGTTACGAAACGTAAAAGACCTCGTTATGAATCCGAAATACGTCGTGACAAAGTCCGAAATAAAACAAGGATTTGTATAGGAGATGCCTTTGAAAGATGGAGACGGCTGTAAATGGAGAAAAATTTGAAGATAGACGCAATCGTTGGTAATTTTCTCCTGGACAGGTAAGATTCATCTATGTTTGGCTAACTTTGCTTCCGTACACAGTGAATTTTCCGCGGTCGGCCGTGCTAAATGCGTTCATAAAAAGCTTTATATCGCACCACTAGCAGGGTATGAAAACAACCTATGTTCCGACTGAAATGTGGTATTAAAGTACATCTTTACGAAATATTTGGCTAATCGCCATCTGTAAAGTTTTGCGATACAGAATTACTTCGCAAAACATCTCTTGTGAAGCATAAACATAATTAACAGAAGAAAAACAAATTACTGTGTAGGACTCGTCACTTGCCATTAGAAGCTCCTTGTAGCAGCCTACTCCTGCAGCTTAGCTGGCAACCTCGAGTCGGGGGGGAGCGGGAGGGGATACACCATTCTACAGTATTTTGAAAGTGATTGCAGTACCAGTTTTGGCCACAATCCTACATACGGTTCCTTTAAAAAGTAATCTGAAGTTGTAAAGAATGTCTGAGTTAAAGATTTCAGGAGCTTTAAACTTACAATGTTTTTATTAAATTGTGATCACATAATACAGCTTCCGTCGTATTAAAACATTTCATGACCTAACACTCATTATCTGGTTCTTGCCTATAAATACGGGTATATAATGCACGTTGTTAACAGATTACACTAGTTTGGTCAACCTCTGCCTATGAAGAGAGAAAAAAAAGCATCCCCTCTGGTTATTTCACAAATCGCACTCTATATATGTGTGTGTGTGTGTGTGTGTGTGTGTGTGTGTGTGTGTGTGTGTGTGTGTGTGTGTGTGTGTGTGTGTGTGTGTGTGTGTGTGTGTGTGTGTTGAAATGTTAGAACTGAGCAGAGGGCAAAACAAATGTTTTGGTTAATAAAACAGGCTTAAAAATAAACATCTTTAGAGGAAATGTCAGGTATGGGGGGCCTTGCGAAATTGACCGAAGCAGGAGGGGGGCCTGGCCTAAAAAAGGTTGAGAACCCCTGCTCTACACAAACAGAAGCAGATGATGCAAATGAAGTGTTGCCATGGAAACCCAGATGTCACTGGTATCGCACATATAACACGCTCACTGTAGCTTTAAGAGGATCCCCTTACCAACAACATGTTTTCTTGATTACCTTTCTCTTTATGTGCAGTCGTTACTGTATACACTGCTATTCTTTTGTTTCCAGCCTATTTCCCAAGCCCTCAGGCTGTCTTGTCTGTATCTGTATGCCAATGCTGTACCATCTAGTCCTCTTAATCTCCCAGCTCAGACTCCATTATCAGACACTAATTATGCTGTAGCTAATGGAGGGCCACGTGCTAATTGTGAGATTGAGGTGGGATTTATTTGGTGGAAACAACTGCTCAGCAGAAACCTTAAAAGAGGAAGCAAGAGCACAAAGCAAAGTGCTGTATGAATAGCAATATATGGCCTTGGGCGAGATGGCAATGTAAATGGACACTTTAGTATACAAACTGGAGGAGATTTATTTAAAAGAAAACGGCAGTGAAAACATACCTGTTACATCCTGTTTTATTTTGATGCTGTTTTAAAGAAATAGAAAAATCCGTCATCATCTACTCACTCAATAATTGTCGACCGTAGATGACAAGATCTGTTACGGCCTTGTGATTAAATGGAAATTTAATGCAGTTTCTTTCTCTTTATATTTCAGCTGGCAGTGGAAATGACCACTTCCTCCTTGGTAGCAATATAACCGTTGCGGTTCTGGGTATAGTCATTCCAATAGGTGAGTATTAAAGTTAACTAAGCATTTTATCCTGCATTTTGAATTTAGCCTTGTTCACCCAGTAGATGAACAGCTTTTGCCCTTGAGCTTTATGTGCACTACCTGCTTTGGAGACACTTATTAGTGGTCTTAACTAGCCATTTATAAACTTGCTGCTGCTTCATTTAGCTTAATATTCCAGGTTAAATACAACTTGAGTGCTATCGACAGCATGCTAATTTTTCCGGAAATATTCAATACTCAATTCTGAGTTTGTTAAATAAGAAAAACGTACAGTATACTGTTAGCTCTTGAATGAATTGAAAGTCTGTATGGCTGTCTAATCAAATGGTAGAATGAAAAAAGAAATGTAAAGCTCATGATGTTATTGTCCCTCTGTGCAACAAATCCACTTTCTTCACTTCGCAAACACATGATGCATAAAATACAATTGGTAATAATAAATCTTTATTCTTAGAGATGACTTAGAATACCCGTACGAGCTTTTTCAAGGTCGCATCACATCCAGTCGTCAGTGTAATCTGTCAATTCTTATGCTGGCATGGTACACAATGTGGAGGACACACATTTTTGCTCTTGAAACTTCTCTGATAAACATTTTTATAGATTTTTCATCAACCAAAAAATGTGATTTTGAATGAATATGAATTTAAACATGAATTTGCTTGTTGCCTAGAAACAACATTGTGCAGTGAATCTGATATTGATGTAGCAGTTTTTGTAAACTCTGCCACTGGAGTAAAAATAATTTGATAGGTTTTTATCTTTTCACTTAATTTCTGTACAAATATTTAAATAAGTAAATCAAGAATATTTCTTTTAGAACATTTTATTAGTAATGAAGCCAGTTTTAATTAGAAAAAGTGATTTATTTATTTTTTAAGCGAAACTTTTTTTAAAAAAACATTGCTTTCACAATTTTTTAAACAATTAAGTCAAATTTGTATTTTCCATTCATTTCTGGTTATGTTAGTGTCATTTGTCTTTACTCTATTAAAAGTTGTTGTGTGGAAAATTATATTTATACATTATAATTATATTTACACTACCAGTCAAAAGTTTTTGAACAGTAAGATTTTTTATTTATTTATTTTGTATATTCAGTATATTTTGAATATATTTTAAAATGTAATTTATATTTTTGCATCATTACTCCAGTCATGTGATCCTCCAGAAATCATTATAATATTCTGATTTGCTTATTATTATTATTATTATTATTATTATTATTATGATAAAAACAGCTAAGACGATTTTTTTTCAGGTTTCTTTGATAAATAGAAAGTTCAAAAGAACAGCATTTATCTGAAATAGAAATCTTTGTAACATTATATGTCTTTATTATCACTTCTGATCAATTTAAAGCTTCCTTGCTAAATAAAAGTATTCATTTTTTATCATTTGTACCCCGAAAAGAATATAAATACTGATTTCAGGCTTTTGAATGGTAGAGTGTATACTGTTACAAAAGCTTTTTATTTCATGCTAATTAGAATGCTAATCGTTGGATCTTTCTATTTATTAAAGAATCCTGAAAAAAATTACTCAACTGTTTTAAATATTGATAATAATAGTAATAGAAAATGATTCTTGAACAGCAAATCAACATATCAGAATAATGTCTGAAGGCTCATGTGACACAAAAGACTGAGTAATGGTGCTGAAAATGTAGCTTTGATCACAGTAATAAATTACATTTTTAAATTTAGAAGTTATTTTAAATAGTAAAAATATTTCACAATATTACAGATTTTGGATCAATAAATGCAAAAAAAACATTAAACATCTTACTGTTCAAAAACTTTTGACTGGCAGTGTATATATTTATGATTTAGTATTTTTTTCACAGAGGAGCTTAATAAATGCTTAAGACTAGTCTGAATATGGTTATACTTTGGTGACAGTGTGACATTTCCATATTTTAAACATTACATTTTTTGTAAGACCTTTACATTACACATTCACAGATAAACCACAGATGCTGTCGATTAACCTTGAATTGTATTTAATCCAGAATATTCTGTGTTTTTAAATATATTGTGCTGATTATGAAATTAGTGCTTTATAAATGGTTATTTTTGATCCTACAAAAAGAAGTGTCACTCATGCATTTTGATTTTGTGATCATTCTCTCAGTTAGTTTCTATACATCATCCTTTTGACTGTTTGATCAAACTAAATAACAGTACATGTGTATTTTTACAGTACAGTACATGTAAATGTATATATCTCATGGTTTTTACAGAAAGTCTCTGTCAAAAGGACCTGATGGGCTTCATTGATTGTCTGAGCTGTGTCTGGCCGAGTGGCTTAGTGGGATTGAAATGACCTTGTCTGTGCTCATATTTAACTGAAAGATACTAAGTGAAATGCCTTTCCTCTAAAACCCATTTTAATAGCTCTTTGTAATTGCAGTCCCTTTACGGCCACCCCTCTTATCTTAAAATTGTAACATTTTTCTAAATGCTCTCTTTTATTGTAGTTGGGTGAAAAAATCGAATGTAATTCATAGACGGAATGCATTCCAAGTGTTTATAGCGAGACAATAGAACTGAGTGATGGAGGAAAACACATCATGAGGAGGTCTCTGTGGCCCCCCAGACAAAAGAGCAATTAGGGAGAACTTCCAGGGGACCAGAGCAGTCACGGCTGATCTTTTAAATTAGGGAGTAGGTTAGCCAGCCACTGCAGGAAAGCCATACATGGTTATCAATTCATCCTGAATAGCAATGTGCTCCCCTCCTACCATTCACATGTAGACGTGTGTGAGCATACACACAGTCCAATTCGATTTCCCCTGGTCCCCTAAGACCCCTGCTTTCTCACTGAGCAGCATGTGAGCACCCCCTTCACATATTCCACTAAGCCACTGTGGGAGTGAATGTGTGTGTAAGAGTGGGAAAGGTGTGTCTTTGGCAGCCCTAGATTTTTTAAATATACATATCTGCTATTTTGGGGATTTTAAACCTGCTTTTTAAAGGGATAGTTCGCCAAAAAAAATTATATTCTGACATTAATTACTCACCCTCTTGTCGATCCAAACATGCAAGACCTGAGACCATGAAGACCTACAGGGAAGAGAGGACATTGTTGAAAAAAATGTCATTATTTTTGTTTTCTTTGCATACCAAAAGTATTGTCATAGCTTCGTAAAAGTACGGTTGAACCACTGATGTCACATGGACTATTTTAAAGATTTCCTTACTACCTTTCTGGGCCTTGAACGTGTCTGTTGCATTGTTGTCTATGCAGGTTCAGAAAGCTCTTAGATTTCATCAAAAATATCTTAGTTTGTGTTCTGAAGATAAACAAAGGTCTTACAGGTTTGGAACGACATTGGGTTGAGTAATTAATGATAGAATTTTCATTTTTTGGTGAACCCTTTAAATAATACACTACCTATCAAAAGTTCGGGGTCGGTAAGACTTTTGTTTTTAAAGTTTCTTATGTTCACCAAGGCTGCATTTGTTTGATCAAATATACAGTAAAACAGCAATAATATGAAATATTATTACTACTTAAAATAAGGGTTTTCTATTTTAATGTATTTTAAAAAAGCGTTTTTTCTGTGTTGGCAAAGCTGAATTTTTTAGCAGCCTTTACTCCAGTCTTCATGATCATTCAGAAATCATTTTAATATGCTAATTTGTTGCTCTAGAAACATTTCTTATTATTATCATCAGTTCTGAAATCTGCTGCTTAATATTTTTATGGAAACCATGACACTTTTTCAGTATGCTTTGATACATATAAATAAAAAAACAGCATTAGTTTGAAATAGAATAATAAATAAGTAGCATAAATAAAAGTATTAATTTAAATCTTACTAACCATAAACTGCACAAGGTGCATTATACACTGTATATTGCTTTATTTTAATTAAAACAATATGCATACTTCATTATTGTCACATAACCTCACAGCATTAATTTAATTCAGCAAATTACCATCAAAAATAAAAACCACATTCCTATTTTTTTTTCAAACTAACTGATCAAATAAATATTTTTTATTTAGTTATTGTAAATTTACTTTCAGTGTTTCAGTAACTACAAACCAAAATTTTCCCTAAACTCAACTGAATTTAATTTAAAATTGTATTTCATTCAATTATACTAAATTTACAACCCTGTTACACAAGCTTTTTTAGTTATTAATGAATTTTGTCTTTTTCATTTAGCTGCTTAAAACTGCTATAAATTGCTTAAATAAGGGTTTTAAACTAAATTTAATTATCCTTTATTTTGCTAACATGGTTGCAAAAACAGCATGAAATTAAATAAGATTTGCTTTGATGCAGAATTTTAATAATGATACATTTGAATAAAACCATTTAGCCCAGGTCTGCCATAATGCACCTTAAAGGATTAGTTCACTCCTGATTTAAAATTTCCTGATAATTTACTCTCCCCCATGTCATCCAAGATTTCCATGTCTTTTTTCCTTCTTCAGTCAAAAAGAAATTAAGGTTTTTGAGGAAAACAGTCCAGGATTTTTCTCCAAATAAAGGACTTCAGTGAGGATCAACAGTTGAAGGTCCAAATTGCACCTTCAAAGGGCTCTACACGATCTCAGCCGAGGAATAAAGGTCTTATCTAGCGAAATGATTGGTAATTAAAAAAAAAAAAAAATCAAATGTATATACTTTTTAACCACTTTTTAATGCTTATCTTTCACTAGCTTTGCAATGACGTCTACAACTTCGAACATTACGTAATCATGTTGGAAAATTCACACAAGATTAGTTCTTCTCCTGTGTACTCCGGTTCAAAAATGAAGGGTCAAAACATAAATCTCATTTTCTTCTTAGACTTCAAAAACATCCAACATTGTTTTACCTTTTTTTAAAAGGGACTTTCTTTGCACGTTCACTTTGTAAATACTGGGTCGGTACACTGTAAAAAATTTGCTGTAGTTCTGCAGCTGGTTTCCAGTAACTTACTGTAGATTTTTAATTTATGTTATTTACTGGCAACAGTTTGTTCAAAGTTAAATGAACATTAAACATTAACAAGTCTTTGTCTTTACAGAATAAAACTATAAAATAACAACCTACTGCAAAGCATTCTGGGAACCAGAAACCTTCATCAACCTTTTTCTGTTTTTTTCCTTCAGATTTTGGTTCCCAGAATGCTTTGCATGAGGCTGTTATTTTAGTTTTATTCTGTAAAGATAAAGACTTGTTAATGTTTAATGTTCAATTAACTTTGAACAAACTGTTGCCAGTAAATAGCATAAATTTAAATCTACAGTAAGTTACTGGCAACCAGCTGCCAGTAATACTGTAATTTCTACAGATTTTGTTTACAGTGTACTTATGCCTACGTCATGCATGACCTTTCCAGCGTGACTATATAATGCGCGAAGTTGAGCTAGTACAAGTATATAAATGATTATGTTTTCTAGAAAATGGCCAATCGTTTCACTAGTAATACCCTTGTTCCTTGGCTGTAATCTTGTAGAGCCCATTGAAGCTGCATTGAAACCTCAATTTGGACCTTCAACCTGCTGATCCCCATTAAAATCCACTATATTGCGAAATTCCTAGAATGTTTTCTTCAGAAACCTTACGTAAAAAAATGTCTTTTTAACTAAAGAAAGAAAGGCCTGAACATTTTGGTTGACATAGAGGTGAGTAAATTATCTGAAAATGTTAATTCTGGAGTGAACTAATCCTTCAATGTTTGAGTGTGTGAGCTTGTGTGTATATCTGTGTGTGTGTCATTATGCGCCGCTCTGTGTCCCCTGGCTGTGTTAACGCCCCCGCCGTATGTGTTGACTGTGTGTTAAATGCATGCAGTTCCTATCCTTGCCACAGTGGTCATCGGCCTGATGTGTACCGGAGGCTACCTGGTGTGGCGCAACTGGAGGAGACGGAACACCAAGAGCATGAACTTCGACAACCCCGTTTACCGCAAGACCACAGAGGACGACGACGACGAAATCCACATCGGCCGCAGCGAGCAGATCGGCCACGTCTACCCTGCAGTGAGTGGCAGTGCCAGACAGCCATACCTAGCACTGCCACTGGGAGGCGGTATCCCAGACCCGGCAGCTCATTGGTACTCAGGGGCACCTATGCTGTCCAGCGCAAAGTAAACAAGGAGAGGAAAGCAATCGGATAGGGATCAAATGTGGGCGGGGCTAAGACAGCATTCCCTAAGCGAGGGCATTATGCTGCCTCTTTCCTCACACATATTTATACTCATAATTCACCACACATTTTCATTCAAATGTATGTTTAATTAGTGTACGGATTACTATGTGAGAATTCATTAGTTGTCTGTGTGTGTGTTTCCCATAGGCTGCGTCCGAAATTGCATAATCTTTGAGTAGATACTTCTTTTGAATAAAGATAAATGTGCGTAATATGAACTTAATTTGACTACTATGAATTCTCACATACGCGCAGTTTTTCGCCTACTGTTTACTAGGGAAGTATGCAATTTCGGGTTGCAGCCAGTCTTTGGTTTTTCATGTTGTGTGTGTGTAAAGCTTTAAATGCTTTCCACGTTTGAAAGCTTTGAAATTGGGCTCTCCCATTATCCCATAGTTGTTTTTTTATGAATTCAGTATAACTGCTTTAGGGATGAGCAATGAGCACCTTAAATGACTGGACAATCTTTTAATATATTGTAATTTATTTATTTATTTAGGTGTTTTGCTGGTGATTTATTTGGGTGATGATTTACATGTATTAGCATAAATGTCGGCCAGGGCTGAAATAGTTAACATGGCACTGTTGAGAGCTGTTAGTCAGATGGAGGGATTAAACCAGTGTGATTTGAACTTCCTGTGCTACAGTTGGTATGTCAAGCACAAGCAGAGATAAAGACATCAGTCGCGCAGCAGAAACGGGGCGGGCCGCCCCGGTGGCATAACAGGATTCTCTCAAGCGCCCCACACGTCACACTCTTCACAGTGTGTGTGTGTGTGTGAGGAGGGGATCTGCATATCGGATGTGTCTGTATCTGTCTTCTTCTCCACGGGCCTTGTCGTTCTTTCCTATGTGTTTATTTTTCACCGTCTTTCTCTCAACACGTGTAACACTGTTTTTATTTGCTCTCTGCAGCGCGTGGCGCTCAGTCCAGATGATGACGGATTCCCCTGAGGGCGTTTCTTGCACTCGCTCTTTCCTTCTCCATCCTTGAATCCATGCGTCCTTTAGTCCTTACCATCGAGGAGGTCGCACGAGACAACGCAGCAAGGCGCACAGAGCCAAAAGGACACAAGAGCACTTGCTCTCCACAGCTGAGAGCTACAAACTGGGTTTGTCTTCTTGTAGTGTCTTTCCCAGCCCATAAACCCTCAGTCGGGCAGTAATCACTAGTTCTTAAATTAACTACTAGCATCATTCCTGCTCTGTGTCAGTAGTAGTAGGTAGTGTTGTTTAATGATGACTAACTTCATAGCTCATCACATCAGTAGTCGCTAACACTCAATGGCTCTCTTGCTGCACTCGTGCTGTAGTTTTGTTTAATTAGAAATAGTTTTATTAGTGGTTAAGCTGGTTTGAGCTGAGCTGTGGCCACTTTGTCTGGAAAAGAAGAGAACTGTGGCCAGTCCATCCTGATGAGAAGGAAAACATGAAATAGGATGGAGATGAGATGTGGGAAATTCATATTTGCAGACATGCAGTTGAGGTCAAAAGTTTGCATTCCCCTTTCAGAATCTGCAAAATGTTCATTATTTTATCAAAATAAGAAGAATCATACAAAATGCATGTTATTGTTTATTTAGTACTGACCTGAATAAGATATTTCACATAAAAGATGTTTACATAAAGTCCACAAGAGAAAATAATAGTTTATATAATTTATAAAAATGACCCTGTTCAAAAGTTTACATACACTTGATTCTTAATACTGTGTTCTTACATGAACGACCCACAGCTGTTTTTTTGTTTAGTGATAGTTGTTCACGAGTCCCTTGTTTGTCCTGAACAGTTAAACTGCCTGCTGTTCTTCAGAAAAATCCTTCAGGTCTCACAAATTCTTTGGTTCTCCAGCATTTGAACCCTTTCCAACCATGACTGTATGATTTTGAGATCACACTGAAGACAACTGGGGGACTCAAATGCAACTATTACAGAAGGTTTGAGCACTCACTGATGCTCCAGAAGGAAAAACCATGCATTAAGAGCTGGGGGGTGAGCACTTTTGAACAGAATGGAAAATAAATGTTTTTTTTTTTTACTTTGCCTAAGTATCATATTTTTTCATTTAGTACTGCCCTTCAGAGGCTACAGAAGATAATTACATGTTTCCCAGAAGACAAAATAAGTTAAATTTACCCTGATCTTCAAATTCAAAAAGTTTTCACCCACCCTTAATGCATGGTTTTTCCTTCTTGAGCATTAGTGAGCATTTGAACCTCCTGTAATAGTTGCATATGAGTCCCTCAGTTGTCCTCAGTGTGAAGAGATGGATCTCAAAATCTTACAGTTATTCAGGTCAGTACTAAATGAACAATAACATGCTTTTTTATGATCCCTTTTATTTTAATAAAATAATTAAGATTTTGCAGATTCTGAAAGGGGGATGTAAACTTTTGACCTTTACTGTACTAAACACAAATTCCACCATGTGGATGTTATGCATTCATATAATCTCACAAACAAATAACATCCCTGTTGAAAAAAACAACATGCTGGTTGTTTTGAATCATGGCAGCTGGTTTGAGCTGGTTTATGCTGGTCCTTATTTGGTCATAAGCTGGTCCTGAGCAGGAGCTAGTTGCTTAAGACCAGCTCAAACCAGCTGTCATGCTTTAAAACATACGTAACCAGCATATGGTGTTTTTCAACAGTGATACCACAAAAAATAAGACTTACTTTGTAAATAAGTCAGAATCTGTAATTTTCTGTCCTCCTGCTTACATACTTCCAATGCCAAGACTAGAATACTTTCATGTCTTCCATAGTTGCTTGAGTCAGACTTGACCCATGGAAATGAAGGTTGTCACCTCCCACCTTTGAGAGGCAATATTTCCATTTATATTTATTTCACCAGCACTGGGGCTTCCATTTTTCTTACATTTCTAGGACCAACTAAATTCTTCCTGCCCAGGCGCATTAACAACCCCAAAACTTTAGCTCAGGACATCAGTTTTTCTAAAATATTATCAGTTATCACTACAATCTGTGTGGTTTGTTATCACAAACACACCAATAGATATGGTAGCCAGGGTTTGATAATGGCTAAAATGCTGTTTGTTCATATCTACAGTCTAGATCGCTCCCTCTCAGACACACACACGCTCTCGCACAAACACAAACCAGACTTTTCCGCCCCTACATTAGTCATGCCTCGGGTAAAACTCTTTAGCATTTAGCATGCTGACAACAAGACACCGCCTGCCATACTAGGTGACTTAATGGTGTGATAGATTAGAGTCATAGATCAAAGCTTTGCTCCTCTGAACAGTCATCTGTTCAATGCGTGGCACAGGAAATGTGGAGTGCCTGAATATAGGCTTCCTGTACATATCAACTCTCCAACTCTCTCTGTGTGATGAATGAGTGCTTGGTTATTTCTGTATCACTGTCAGAAGGACACTGACTGATTGAACAAATGTAAAAAGAGAAGAAGAAAAACAGGTTTTGATCTACCTGGATATGCCTGCTGATAAAAAGCTCAATCCACCCAAAGGCTTTATGCTGGTATTAGTTAGGCTAGTCTGAACTGATGATTTAAAGAGGTTTGATAAAATTAGAACAGTGCTTGTCAACCTTTTTCTGGGGCCCCCTGATAATTTTTCACTTGCCCTGGTTGAAAAACACTGATTTACAGTTCTTAGAGACCATCAAGGCCATCTAAGATTCATCAAAACCATCTTAAACCAGCAAAAAACCTTAGGCTGGATTAAGATTTTCCAGCATGGATTCAAATTTGGCATGTGGCAGTATGTGTCTTTGTACTGGGGTGTGATGTTGGTTTTGAAGAACTAGTTATGAGACGCGTATGTTTGGTTCTGGCCCGCATGTGGGTGGTCTCGCGTCTGGAGTAGTTTTTGTTCCTGCCACCTTTGGCTCCTCTCTGCTGTGATGAGGCATCTTGTGTGCGGCTCTTTTAAAACATCCCTCCGCATTTCAAAGAATCCTCCACCTCCATTAAGTCACTGTTTGTTTTCCATTAGGAAAAGAGACAGTGTGGGAGTTTGGTTGCTCAGGCTTTTGTCTGTGAGGATTAAAGAAGTGGCAGTTTGTAGTTGGTTTTCTGATCAGATGGGCTTGAGATGTCCTCTCTGAGATAACAGGCCTTTTGTCATCGATACTATAGTTTGTTTGATGAATCTTCATTCATCCTTAACTGTTTCTCACGTCAAACTGTGTATACAGTATGGAAAGTGAAAAGTATAAATCGATTTTCTAGATTTTATCAAATGGAAGCGGTAACATTTTAGATGCTTCGGATACTTTCAATATATATCCGTTCTGAAAATGCGAAACTTTAGTTTTTGATTCGAAAATTTCAGACTAGCAATACAGGGTAAACAAACTGCTTCATGTGCTTTTTCAGAACTGTAATGTCATAAGTTATTGTTTGATCATTATCAATGGTTTCATCAGATGTCCCTTGCTGGGGGAAAATGCTTAAACCAGCCTAATCTAGTTGCTGGTCTTATTATATCTGGTTTGCTGGTTTTAAAGGTATTTTGGGTACTTTGCCAGTATGACCAGCAAACTTATTCATCGCCAGACTAGGAGACCAGCTAAGATGAGAAAAACAGCCTAAACTGGCTTTAGATGGATTTTGGGTACTTATGAAGCTGGTTTAGACTGGAATACAAGCTTGTCCACCAACTGAACCATCTGGACACTAAACTAAGAGACCAACTTTGACCAGAAAAAAACAGCCTAAATTGGTTTTACATGGATTTTGGGCACTTGTCAGTTGGTTTAGACTGGAAGACAAATTGTTGACCAGCTGGACCAACTGGACACCAGGCTTGGAGACCAACTAAGACCAGAAAAAAAAACAGCCTAAACTGGTTTTAGATGCATTTTGGGTACTTATCAGCTGGTTTAGACTGGAAGACAAATTGTTAAGCAGCTGAACCACCTGGACACCAAACTAGGAGACCAATTAAGATGAGAAAAAAACTGCCTAAATGAGTTTAAATGGATTTTAGGCACGTGTCGTCTGATTTAGACTGGAAAACGAGCTTGTTGACCAACTGAACCACATGGATGCCAAGCTAGGAGACCAACTAAAACAAGAGAAGCCAGCTAAACTGGTTTTAGACGCATTTTGGGTACTTATCAGCTGGTTTAGACTGGAAAACAAGCTTGTTGACCAACTGAACCACCTGGATGCCAAGCTAGGAGTCCAACTAAGACAAGAGATGCCTGCCTAAACTGGTTTTAAATTGATTTTTAGGCACTTTCATCTGGTTTAGACTGCTTGTTGACTAGCTGAACCTCCTGGAAACCGAGCTAGGAAACCAAGACCAGAAGAAACAGCCTAGTGGTTTTAGATGTATTTTGGGCACTTCATTTAGATGTATTTTGGGCACTTCATCTGGTTTAGACTGGAAGACAAGCTTGTTTACCAGCCAAACCATCTTAATACCAGACAAAGAGACCAAGTAAAAACAGCTTAAAGTGGTTTAAATGGTTTTTGGGCACTTGTCAGTTGGTTAGACGGGGAGATCAACAAAGACCAGAAAAAACTGTCTAAACTAGTTTAGATGGGTTTTGGGCACTTGTCAGTTGGCTAGATTGGGAGACTATCAAAGACCAGAAAAAAACAGCCTAAACTGGTTTTTAGGTGGGTTTTGGATACTTGTCAGTTGGTTAGACTGGGAGACCAACAAAGACCAGAAAAAACAGCCTAACTGGTTTGAGATGCATTTTGGACACATGTCGTCTGGTTAAAATGCCAGTTGGTCAGGCTGGTAGACCAGCTAAACCAATTGAAAACCAGCATGGCCAGACTGGAAGACCAGTTAAGACAAGCAAATAAGCTTAGGCGGGTTTAATCAGGTTTTTGTTCCAGAAGGGGCATCATGCATGTTTTTTTCCTTACCCCAAACTCATCGTTGTTATCAGGTGCTGCTCTAGAGTAAGCTCAAAAAATGTTTTTATGGGAAACTTTGTTACACTGAGCTCTCTAGCTGTCAAGGTTTCTATAAACACATCTCTTAGCGTATTATAATTTAGTATGTGTGGTACACATATTCGATAAACACATGTACGGTCTGGTCACAGAAGGTTCTAGAACAGGCTTTTAGACCTTTGATTTTCTGCCTCCGTGTACAGTAGATAACACGCAGTACTTTGTGACGGTCGTCCATCATTCTTACTCTATGCATATGTACCGGCGAGTCCTGCCTTCCTATAGCACTGCAGGGACTCGCCACGCTGCTCCTTCACCCCACTCCACTGTGACTAACATTCGTAATGTCCGTAACTCCTCCCCATCACTGTCTACCTGTCATCCCCCATCAGCCCAACAAGTAGGACATTGCTTTCGAAAGGGCTACCATTCTTTTAAAATGGACGATACACTGGACGATACGCTGGAACCTCTCCTGGAACAGTGCTCCTTAGTTTGGACTTGTAGAGCTGATCCGCCGACTCTAAATGGATGAGTCAGGTCCTCCACATACATGGTAACATTCCTGTTTGTTGTCTTTGTGACCTGTGGAAAAAAAAAAACTTTATTTTGGTTTCCCCCTATGAGATCATGTTGACATGATGTATATTACTTGAAGAACTGTTCATTTTTTGTATGGTTTGTAGGCGTTAAATTTCAGGAGAGGGGGAGGAAGGAGGGCCTGTCATTCCTGTTGTTTGAGGAAACATGCGTCGCGGTCATTCCATAGCCGTTTGGAGACATTTTGTACGCTGTTTGTTGCACAAACTTTTTCAAGAAGCCTTCTGCACTGTGTAAATGATTACATAGGATGGGGGGAAAGGGTGACCGTTGCAGTCCAATGAGTCTGAATCATGATTTGTAAATATGTTTTCATACAGCAAAACTTTTGATAAGGTTTTAAACATTTCTTGTAAAAAGAAGATGTGTATATTAGTCTCCTGGACGAAAAAGAGTGTAGACCATACATGGATTTATTTGTACTCAAGAGCACTGGATTTCTTTACTACTTGATTGTAACTAAAATTAATAATCTGCCAAAGTGTTTTCAATTTTTTTTTTTTTTTTTTACATTTCCTTCCTTCTGGTCTTAATTTTATTTTTGCTTTTTAACCGTAAACATTGCAGAAATAGTGTTTAATTTGTATTTGTACATTTATTTAATAGATAAATTAAATTGTAATTCTATTTAATAGGTTACACTCAGTGTTGAAAGAGAGGGTTACAGTTTAATTTATTGGTGCCTTGTATGTGTTCATGTATATTTTCCAAATTATGTTTTGTTTTGTTTGCTTTTCCGGTGTCTGTGTCAGTGGGTCAGAGGTGGTGGGAATAGGGAGGGGGTTTTAACGTTAGCAAAACTGTACTTACATGGAATATCTGTACTGTATGCCAAAATGGTCTCACTCACGTTTCTATGAAATTCAAGTTGTTGATAAATATCTATATATTGATATATTAAATTGTTAAAAATCCTTCGCTCTGTCTCCTTCATTGATTAAATGAAAACAGTGGTCAGGTGTTTGCAATATTGATGAAATGATTTAAAGTTATGTTATCTTTTGTTCCGCTGCATAAATTCGCCCTTTCCTACCAGCTCATGATTCTTGTCAGTATGCCGACATTGCGGTTATGCCTGGCTCCCCAGAGGAGACGGTGGCTCTGTGCCTGGTAATGGGAAGAGGAACTCCCCCACCAGGTGTCACACTGTGATTTTGCTAATGTCTGCGGTGAGTATTAGCCTCCAGGGAGACCTAAATAAAATGGGGAAACTGTTTGAACTCCCAGCGGCCGCTCCTGACAGTGGGCAAATTTGATGAATGTGATTTTTACAAAGTTGCCATGGTGTTCACCCAAAAATCTGAATTCTGTAGCCATTTACTCACCCTAATGTGGTTCCAAACCTGCATGACTTTCTTTCCTCTGCAGAGCGCAAAAGAAGATATTTTGAAGGATATCATACTAAAGAAATTCAGGTTTGGAACGACATTGTCAACTATGTGCAAACGCATTGATACAGCCAAATAAAATAATAATAGAAAAAACTGTGAGGCTGGTAGCTAGCTAGTTGTATCACATCTAGATTCAGTGACACCTGCACCATTTTAGTTCTCGTTCTTTCATTTTAATTCTCTTTTATCACTTTTTTATTATAAACTATTGAAAGTAGTCATTCATTCTATGGTGTTTTCACAAAGCATCATCAATCGGCCATATTGGCGGCACTGAGTGTAAACAATGCCACTGAACCAAGCTTGCATATTTTGCTGATTATTGCTGCTAAAAATGATCAATTATTGTCATGTTTTGGGCTGTACTGATCGGACAAGGAAAAACATTTGGAGTACACCAGACTGCCAAAAGTTATAACAAATCAAGGAGAAGAGTGCCAAAAACTCTGAAGAACAAACAGCATTTGTGATTGGCCAAACTGAACCAGATTTCCAGGGCTTTTCTATCTACTATCTATAAATATGGTTTATAGCAAGTTACAACAGAGAAACAAGTGAGGTCCATAATGCGCTGAACTTCAGTTTTAAAATTACCAAGAGTCATTTAAAACGCTTCTGTATATGGCGTCATATTAAGTCATCTCGAGAGGCCTTTTTTCTAAAATAAATACATAATGTCTCCAATTTAAAAGGACCCACCAACACTGCTAAAATATTAAGACATAAACAAACATCGACTAAATACCAACACTTGCACACATGGTGTTATAGGGGTATCATATTTAGCTATAAGAACATATATGGTAGTTTCTCAGGAGTTTTTTTTTTTTTTTTTTTTTTTTTTTGCTTTTTGTAATAAATTCCCTTCTTTGTTTAAAGTCACATAAAAAAATTAAATTAAAAAAAATCTTTTACAGCAAATATTTTTACCACATTTGTTACTTTTTAAACCTTTCGACTTGAAATCTTTACTAAACTTTTTTTTCCAGGCATATATCATAGGTAAAACAGCTTGTGAATAGTCATGTAATGTGATTTACCTCAGAAAAGACAACGTTAATGAGCTTTGGAGCCTGTATTACCCTATAACGTTTGGGGGGGGCGCTTGGCTTGTACTAAACCTGAACCCAGCACCAGACGGCAGTTAGACACTGTTTTTTGGGCTAAATCAAGTTGGCCCGTCATGGCCTACTTTTAGCCGAAAACTCGACGTTTAAAATTAAGTTTTGTTTGGTTCATCAGATTTGGTCCAAATTTAGTCGGAAAAATAGACATTGAAAACTGGGCTTTGTTTGTTCCATCTAATTTAGTCCAAATTTAGTCTAAGCAGTAAGCACATTTATTTCAGACCACATATAGCTCTAATATAGCCATGAACATAAAAGTAGCAAGTGAAGAAATAGGTTGTAGAAATAGTTTAAAGTTATGTGTCACCGCACAACCTGCACATCCCATAAATTATTTGTTATTAAAGGAGTAGTTCGCTTTTAGAACAAAAATTTACAGATAATGTATTCACCCCTTTGTCATCCAAGATGTTCATGTCTTTCTTTCTTCAGTCAGAAGGAAATTATGTTTTTTGAAGAAAACATTTCAGGATTTCTCTCCATATAATGGACTTCTATGGTGCCCCCGAGTTTGAACTTCCAAAATGCAGCTTCAAAGGGCTCTAAATGATCACAGCCGAGGAAAGCTGTCACAGCTGTCAAAATCGTCCTACGTCTTATTTGCGTGTTCACTTTGTAAACACAATTTTGAAGTTGGAGGAGAAAATGAGATGAACTGGAATAAGCAGAGTGCATGCAGAGCTAGGCAAGACGAGCATTTGAGATTTAATAAGTATATAAGTTGTAAATGTTTTTAGAAAATAACTGATCTTTCGCTAGATAAGACCCTTCTTCCTCGGCTAGGATCGTTTGGAGCCCTTTGAAGCTGCATTTTTGGAAGTTCAAACTCGGGGGCACTATAGAAGTCCATTATATGAAGAGAAATCCTGAAATGTTATCCTCAAAAAACATAATTTCTTTACGATTGAAGAAAGACACAAACATTTTGGATGACAAGTGGGAGATTACATTTTTGTTCTGAAAGTGAACTAATCCTTTAAGCACCTACATTAGCAAACCATATGTAAACATACGGTATATTTGGCATGGCAGAAATCCAGCAAAAAGTGCCCTCTAGTGGGTTAGGCTATATCAGATGTGCATTATTTTCTAATTTAATGGACCGGAGTCAATTATAATATGCTAATAATATGGTTACCACACCTCAAATATTGTTTTCAGATATTGTTCAGATATTTCAAGATTTCCACTGCTAATTCCAAAATAATAGTGAGCTCAAGAACAGGGCCATACTACCTCGCTTGAGAGAAATGTCACGTAGCTTTTGAGTTGCTGAACTATTTTACTGATAAAACACATTTCTGTGAGTGCGTTTGTAAAGAAGAAAGAGCAGAAGTAAGGGTATGTGCTTTACATACATAATAAAAAGTCATTTTGTGGTAAAGCATTTTGGTCAGTGTCATTGTTTTGAATCATTTGCTGTTGTAGGCTGCAATGACCTTTGAAATAACTGAAATCATTTGAAGTGATATAGACATGTAATCTGGTCAAGACCTGAAAATAATTACACACCTTAGAAAGTCTGCCAGCCAATCTGTAACTTAGAGACCTTCAAAGAGTTTTTTTTTTATTCTTTTGATGAAGCACATTTTTGAAAATACTTTATTAAATAATCACTTAATCAGCAGAAGTGCTAGTGACTGCACTAATGCACTCTATTTTAGCTCTTTTTGTAAGACCTGATGATATTAAGGAATGCTGCTTTTTTTAAAGCAGTTTCTAGCTCACAATGGTTTGCGCAATGAATTTAAGCTCTCCTCCCCAAACGGATTTGGCCTGCGGTAGGGGACCAACACCCTGGTTCGTTTCTACTTAGACAACCCTATTTATCATTCTATTTGTTGGTTCAGTTACTTTGCCCATTGTAGCAGTCTCTGAAAACAGTCCTCAAAGAGAATTTAATCTTGTTATCCTCATGTATGAATTTTTTTTTTCCTCCCAATCCCTAATCGCTGCTGTCCCTCAAGAAAAGAAACGGATATTTTCACAAGTGCAGTTATTTCCTCTTTCCCAGCTTTATTTTAGCATGGCGGATGACATTTAACACTCCCTCCTACTGTGCGAACATCTAATTATTATGCAGCCGGTCTAACTGTGGCAAAGGGAGCTGGGTGTGTCTGTGTCATCTGTCTAGGTGGAAGGGGGACAGAGCATTTGCTAAAAGCTATTAAGACTTAATTACTGCTAAAATATTCATTCTTGTACCAGGGAGTGTGCTGTTCACAAATAAACAAGGATCTGGAAAAAGGGCAGGGAAAGCATGAAGGTAATACTGATTAGGACAGGGAAATCAAAAGTAGCATTTGGGATTAAAACCCAATATGCTGCTGTTCCTGTTTCCATCCTTTCTGCCTTTTTGTTAAAGGGATATTGCAACCAAAATGTACTAACCCCCAATGTCATTTCACACCTGTGGTACTGATGTGAACACAAGAAATAGTTGAATAATGTTATTTTTGTTTACTTTGTGCACAAAAAATATTCTTGTAGCTTCAAAACATTACGGTTGAACCACTGATGTCACTTGGACTATTTTAATGATGCCCTTACTACCTTTCTGGGCCTTGAATGTGTCTATGGAGGGTCAGAAAGCTCTCTGATTTCATCAAAAATATCGTAATTTGTGTTCCGATGATGAACAAATGTCTTACAGGTTTGGAACAACATGAGGGTGAATAATTAATGACAAAGTTTTCATTTTTTGGAGAACTATCTCTTTAAGTTTATGAACGTCATCTAGTCTAGGTTTGCCTGGATTCGATTTCGACGTCAGATTTGGTCTGAATTTGTCCAGAGTTACTAATTTGAATTACATTTTCATTTTTGTTTGTTTGTTTGTTTGTTTTAATTAAGCTCCTGTGTTCTTCTGGCTATATACAAGAGTGACCAGTAGACTAAAGCCACTAGAAGGCAAGCCTCCAACCATTCGCCGAAAAAGATTAGGGGCTAATGCTAACGGAAAGGAAACCAGAGGCCGTTTTTACTTAATGGTTGTCAATGGAAGGGCCTTTACTATGCTAAATAAACAGCATTTTAGAAGAAAAAAACTAATAACTAATTTAATGAACTAACCACCTAATATCTTCAACATATTTTACACTAAACAATACTTTTGGATTGAATTACGTTTAGAGTTTACCATGAAAAAAATGCTGTTTTAAGAAGTAGTGAGTGAATTTTAGCGACAGGTGGGATTAAGTTTACAGCACTTGTCATTCATTTCTATGGTATCCATAAACCGTATTTGAGTGTCGCAAAACTATTCAGTTAAGGCTGTAATGTGATTGGTTAGTAAGGCACACCTGATCCAAGTTGGCCATTACACTTTATCCAATAGTAATACAGACCCTCTCATCTCCCTATATTAATGCCACGTTCCAGGCAAACCGTTAACCGTGTTTTTTCAACCATCTACCCGTGAAAGTGCACTCGAACGGCAGTCAAACCAATGACTTCATACTATATCGAAGTACTCCCAGTTCTGCAGTCTGACGTCACAAAGCCCACGAAACAACGACAGGCCCTACGGATGTAGTGTTATAAGTGGTACACGGTGAAAAAAAATAGACTTTAGGACAATATAACGTTGCAATCAAATTAATAATAATAAATGCGCTTTGGCGTGACTAGCCTGGAATGCTACAAGAGTCGTGGTTTGAAGTCGTGATTTTTCAAAAACCTGCCTGGAATGCAGCAAAGACAGTCTCTGGTGAGACTTCCGGTTTATTAGCCACTAAAGGGGAATAACAAAAAGACATTAAACGTGCATTATATGCTAAAACTGTTTGCACTACAAACTTATTGTGCTTTTCATTAATAAAGATAATACATTAAAATAACATGTTAAGACACCAATTTGCACTATTAAGCAGCAAAACCAGCTGTTTTGTACAGCTAAAAATAGGTGGAGGCAGATAAGACCAGAAGCCAGACCCATAACATTTACAAATGGCTGCGCCAACTCGTACAGGAAGGAAAAAGGTGGATAGACGTTTCATCTACCCATTTTTATTTGATTTTGCATTTTAAATCTCTTATGTTGTTGGAATCAATATATAATGTCAGTATACCTTAGCAGTATTGCTCCAAAGTTTAGGCTTTGTTTCTCACCTAAAATAAAACATCTCGTCGTCTGGTATTGTCTCGAAACGCTCCTTTGTCTTCCATATATATTCATTTGTGTTTCACATCTTCACATCTTTGTGTCGTGTGTTGGCTGTCCTGTTTTATTCTGTTTTTATCGTGAATTAGACTCTTCCAGCGTGAATGGAGCCAGCAGCTGAGGCATCTCCAACAATGTTCCCCAGAGAGCGGCAACCAGACACGTCTGTAGAACAAAGCAAAGAATGATTTTGTGAAGCTGAATGCTAAACTCTGTGTTTAGTATTCCAGGAACATTTCAGCAGCCGTCGGGTCATACACTTATGCGTACTTATGTTCTGCTTCTGTGCCATCCTTGATACAGACTGAATCTTCGGTCCTGAACTACACAACTTGATGTGTCATTGGTTTTCTCACGTGGTTCAGTCAGGAAAAAATAAATAAAGCAGAGGCGTATGTAGCTTATTCTAGAGCAGTCATTCCCAAAGGCGGGGTCCCGGGAGATTTTGTATGGGTCGAGCACTATTTTTCAGTGTGCTATATACTCTTGATTAAAATTTATATGTGTAGTTCACCTATTAGCCGCACGGGGGAGCTCGACGTTTTCTTCTGCCTTTTTTTTTCCTTTAGCTGCGCTCTGCACTCATAGACTGTATTTATTTTGTATTTTTATTATGTATTTTGCCTCAAAGTATCTTACTTGAGTAAATGTGGTCACAGTGGGTGCATAAAAAAGTTCTCAAAAAATATTTCAGTAAGAAACTTGTTTTTGATTTAACTTAATGTTCATATTCTGGTAGATGTAAAGCATTGAATGTTATATGAAAGGCATGCATTGAGTCTGTCTGGTTTTATTGATGATAGGAAGAAAAACAAATGATTAACTGCCCTATTCTGCACTTTGTCTCATTAAGTATAAATTGTGTACACTGTAATGATGATAATATGAAAACAATGAGATGCCTTGTCAACTCTTCCTTTCTCATTTCACCTCTGCATTTTACTTATTGTCAACAACAGGTAAATAAAAAAAAAATTGTGCTTTGTCAAATATCTGTATCTCTTTTAAATAGTTAAGTGGAAGCTTAACTGACCTTAAAAATGGTCATACATATTTTGTTAATGCATAAGTTCTCTTCGTGATATATGAACTATATGGGCCTAATGTTTATTGGGTCACAAGGATTTATCGACTTTAAAATATGGGTCCCCAGAAAAAAGTTTGGGAATCACTGTTCTAGAGAAACAATATCAGCTCTTTTTTTTTTTTTTTGGAGCGGTTAATTGTTCACTGAAAGGGTTAAATGTCGGTATTCAGCCTTTAAATAGTTTGGGGACCTCATGTGGTGAGTAGCCCAAATTCGAGCACCCTTCCTCTGTTCTGTGAAATAATGTGTTTGGTATAAAACAAGCAATGACTCTGTTTATAGTTCTGTTTCCAGCTATATTAAGAGCAACACTGACATCTGCTGTTCAGGCATATAGATAGACAACAACAAACAAAAGCTCTTGGACCACATGATCAATTTAACGTTTAAAATCAGGTCAGTTCACTTGGTGTGAACTTAGACCTTATGAAAGAGAGGATAACAGATGTAGCTTATATAGCTTTATTCAGCATACAGTACGCTTTACTAAAATGTGATAATGAGGTGACAAAATTTGATTCACAACAGTAATCACGAGACAATATGTGGGTAAATAGTTTGAGTTTAATGAATTAGTTCACTAATTGAAAATGGACATCTATTTGACACACCCTATAATGTTTCTGTACTTATTTTCCTGAGCTATGCAGACATGAATGAAAACCATTTTTTGGAAACTGTAGATTCACACGTTCCTCTACCATTTCTGACAGGAATAACAGGTCCTAGAAAAACGTAAAAAATGATATCTTAAGGATAGGTTGACATTCTCACAGTGAGAAAAAGAATAAATAGCACCATTCATTTCTGCGCTGCCTTTTTAATTCAACACTACTCGCTCCAGCCTATACAAATATACTCTGTATACTGGCCTCATGCGTCACCAATATCTGATTAAAAAAAATAAATAGCTATCAAATACAAAAATAAGACAATATTTCATATAAAGAGGAAATATCTTCTAAAAATGCTTTGCGTTAAAAGACCAATATCAACCATTCACTTTGGTCAAATAGGAAATTCAGAAATGACAAGGATGGAATGCTGCAGAGTTAGAAAAAGGACATTTTTACAACCGTCTGAATTTTTCAAAATGTTCCAAATACAAAAGTGTATTTTTCTTTCATAATAATTTTAGATTTCGAATATTTACAGTATTATACTTCATAGAAACTCAAGAGGGCTTTTCCACAGTGTGCATTTACAGCTAGAGCAATGTTTTGCACACCGTTTCACATTAAAATACAGTCAGCTGTCAGAAGTTGCTTTCGAACAACCTAGAGCAAACACAATAACATTGATCATCTTAACCTATATCAATAAATAGTGCTACAGAGTTGACTGTCTGATATGACAGTCTATCATGAGTGTTTGAGATATGAACTGAGCTCAGCGGCAGTAATGTGAGAGGACAGAAATGTGCTTCATTTGCATCCCTGAAATTCACACACACACATCTCAGCTACCTTCATGCTAAAAACAGGGCCTGTATCAACCCCTTATCTGAGGTCAGGAGTTTGGTGTCTTTTTTTTCTGGGTTTCTGCTGGTAAGTCAGACGGTTTCTGTTTTGTTATGGTGGACAGACCCTTCACTGCTGTGGTCTGTGTCAGTCCGAAGCCTTTTGAGAGGTCGCTCACAGTGTTCATCTTCCTCCTCCTGTTTGACTGTGATCTCCATGATTTGTGTGCTTGGGCTGCTGGCATCAGGGTTAGAGCAGGGTGGTGACTTTGCAGTAGATATATCTGGACACGTGATGGAGCCGTTTGTCTGAGATGTGTCATCTGTGGCACGGAGAAGGGCCTTGGAGGATTGGCTTCTTACACCTGTGAAATCAAAAGGTAACCTTTAATATTTAATGTTGTTAGAAAATTAAAGAAGCCCATTTCTGCCACAACAAAAAAAAAAGGTAATTGCAACTTTTTATCTCGCAATTCTGACTTTTTTTTTCTTCAGAATTGCAATATAAACTCACAATTCTGAGGTTTTTTTTTTCTTAGAATTGCAATTTTCTTAGACACGCAATTGCAATTTAAGTCGTAATTGTAAGATATAAACTTAAAATTCTGAAGAAGAAAAAAAAAAAAAAGATCAGTCTTTTTTCCGCCTCAGAATTGGACTTTATGACTCGCAATTGACCCTTTGTTAAAACCCGCCCTCTTTAGTTACTGCTGCCATGTCCGAACACGAAAACACTACACGTTCTCACGCAGTGAAAAATACATTGGGGAACAAAGAGAAAAACTGACAACATGCCAACAGACAACACAGAGCAGGTTACGAAACAAGGTCTCAGATTTAAATTGATGCAATGTTTTAAAGAAAAGTAAACAATAAATACCATTTGTGGCTCTTTAACTGTGTTGTGACAGATTTATTATTATTTAATTTCGTAAAAAGTCCGAATTGCAAGATCTGTCAGAATTGTGAGAAAAAAGTAAAAGAAAGGAAAAAAGTAAAAATTGTGAGTTTATATTCTTACAATTCTGAGAAATAGTCAGAATTGAGAGAAAAAGTAAAAAATACATTTAACATTTAATACTGAATAATTTATTTTGTGGATTAACTTGAAAAATGTGTCACTTAATGAAGAAAAAAATAATGATGAAAATTAACATTATGTGAATGCAGTCTTCGAATTGTGAATTGAGATTGGGTTTTTGGTGATTGCTGATTTGGTCAACATTAATATGATTTCTGTATCAGTGACACTGAAGACTAGAATAATAGCTGCTGAAAAGTCAGCTTTGCCATAACAAAAATAAATTACATTTTTAAATTATAATATCTCACAACTTTCTCTCTCTGTCTGTCTATATATCTATATCTACATATCTATATATATAGTAAAACAAAAATAAGTGTCTGATGAGCCTGACCATTCTGAACGTTTGCGTCACTCTCTGGCTCAGACGGGTGTTTGCCGTTGTTTGAAGAGGTGGGAGGTGAAGACGAAGATCCACTGGACTCAGTGCTCTCCAAAATACACTCCATATAATCTCTGTAATGCCAAACAAACACCAGGCAGGATATGACCTTACACAGCATCTGATTCTATATACAGAGTTTAATTAGAGGACTTAGACTTGTGACCTTCAATGTGCCACATGGTATTGACGACTGACTTACAAAACTCCAGGACGAAGACTGTATTTTCTTTTTCCAAGCTTGGTTTGCTGTGCAAAGAAATCATAACGCTCAGATTTCTTCCACATGTAATAAAAGGCCACACATTCCCCTACAGATCTAGTTCTCACCTGGAAAAGTTTAATTAAGTAACAATTACCTATGTGAACAATAACAGCCAACTGATTACTCTAAATTGTGATTCGAACTGTAGAAATTGTATAGCAGCAGTCATATTTGGCCCTGTTAGGTTTTGGAATGAGGAATGCGACTGAACACTAACCTTGTTTGCTTGTATTGAGCTGAAATCTTTTCCATAAGAGTTAAGTCCTTGCTCAAAACCTCGACACTCTTCTTCCGTCCAAACTGACATTTCCTCTGAGGGAGAGAGAGATTTTAGTTCAGGTGACAGATTGAGAGAATGTTGACTGACATAATCACAGGCTTGAATGCTTCTTGCGCTTGAGCTCGGAGCTTTTCAAACTTCCCAAAATAACATACTGAAAAACATTACTTCATAGAAGTCAAGAGTTTGGAGAAGAACATGCTGTTATTATAAACTTCATGCAGAAGCAACCCTATTTTGTACTAAGCTTTTAATAGATTAAAATACTTTTAATCTGATTAATAACATGTTGGTTAATTAGTCATATGAATCATACCCATATTTGCTGCAAAAAGCACCCAAGTAAAGCTAATTCAGAAACATTATTGTGGCACACAATAGTATTGTAATGAATATACAGTACATTATATTTCATTTCCATATTAACATTTCATTTTGCAATCCTTACAGTGCAAAAACCCTTCATGTTCTTGTGTATAAATGTGTAAAGATTCTTAAATCAAGATACTTTTCCTGGAGAAGCAATGACAAAAGTCTTGTTTTCTAAAAAACTAAAATAAAGCTTGTTCATGATTAAAACAAGAACAAATATCTGAAAAATTCAATGGGAAAACAAGTTTTCATACTCTATTGACATTTGTTCTTGTTTTAATCATAAACTCACTAAATTATAATTTTTCCAAGACTTTCAAGACATTTTAAATTTGCTTCTCAAGTAAATCTTAATTTAAGGATGCCTAGACACTCGTATTGGAAAACAAAAATACTACGGTGAATATAATTTTTTGCAGTGCATCAAATGGTTTTGGCATTTAATACCAATGATTTATGCTCTAATTTAAGAAATTCAAACTATTTTTGAATTAAGATTTTATAAGACCTGCAGAAAATGTGTAGCATCGTCTTTTTACACACACAAACACTCACCTTTGGCAGGCTTCACATTAAATTTCAGTTTTCTTAAAGCTTCTTCTGCATTAAAGTTGCATTTAAACAATTCATAAAGAGCCTGAAATTTAAGCAAAGAAATGTGTTACAACATAATGTCAAAAGGTAAAACTCAATCTGATTTAAGTAAACAGCCATTGCATGGTGACCTGCCTGTTCATTGTCTTTGATGTGAGATCCTTCAGGAATTGCATTGACACCAGACTCTTCTCCACTGCATTTCGAGGCCTCGGCTAAATACTCTACAACCTTTTCTTCTGGAATTAACTCCGGATTCCACAAAAGCTGATCATCATTTTCATATACTACATTTATAAGAGACAAGCAAAAATGTATATATAGGATATATGTATTAAATATTTATACATCACATCTAAATAAGCATATCTTTCAGTTCTGTCACCTTTTTCATTGTCCTTATACTTGCAAAGGCCAACAGGAGTCTCTGCTTGATACATTGAACCAACCATGATCTCCTATAAATGACAGAAGAAAAAAAAATCCATGTCTAAAATCTTTAAAAATATATATAAATAAAATAAAAATAAAACATTTGAGAGAAAATCATCAGAATTCTACCTTCTTCCAGTCTTCAGATGGAATATAATCATCATCTTCAGATTCTTCCTCATCCCCTGTAAAACAAAAAGTCACAGAGAGCCCTATCTAGTTAGACTCTGAATCTATATCACCATCTGCTGGTCCTACAAGGCATCTACTAAATAGCATAATATTTGAAAAACATTTCTGCAAGTGTACATTTGTTACATTTAAAACAATATATAATTAATAATATAGTGTGTGATGTTGATTTGGTAGATATATAGAAACATTTCTTATTATGAAGGTTAAAAAAAGTTATATGTAATATTTTTGTGGAAACGGTGATAAATTTTTTCAGGAATTTTTGATATGTACACTACCAGTCAAAAGTTTTTTTAATGTTTTTAAAGAAGTCTCTTCTGCTCGCCAAGTCTGCATTTATTTGATCCGAAGTACAGCAAAAACTGTCAAATTGTGAAATATTTCTACCATTTTAAATAACTGTTTTCAATTTGAATATATTTTTAAATGTAATTTATTCCTGTGATTTCAAAGCTGAATTTTTAGCATCATTACTCCAGTCACGTTATCCTTCAGAAATCATTCTAATATTCTGATTTGCTGCTCAAAAAAACATTTATTATCATTATGTTGAAAACAATTGAGTAGAATTTTTAGTTTTCTTTGATGAATAGAAAGTTCAGAAGAATAGCATCTTTTGTAACATTATAAATGCCTTTATCATCACTTTTGATCAATTTAAAGAATCCTTGCTTAAAGTATTCATTTCTATAATTTCTTTCCTTTCCAAAAAAAATAAATGTTTCTTGAACAGCAAATCAGCATTTTAGAATGATTTCTGAAGGATCATGTGACACTGAAGACTGGAGTAATAGTGCTAAAAATTCAGCTTTGAAATCACAGGAATAAATTACATTTTAAACTACATTCAAATAGAAAAAAGTTCTTTTAAATAGTAAAAACATTTCTACATTTTACTGTTTTTGCTGTACTTTGGATCAAATAAATGCAGGCTTGGTGAGCAGAAGAGACTTCTTTAAAAAACATTAAACATCTTACTGTTCAAAAACTTTTAACTGGTAGTGTAGAAAGTTAAAACTTTGTTCATCCCAATTCCCAGTTCCCAGTTTATATTTCACAATTCATACTTTTTTGCGAGATATAAACTTTTTTAAATTTATATCTCGCAATCCTTATTTTTTCCTTTTAATTTTTTAGTTTACATATCGCAATTGCCTTTTTTCTCTGCATTCTGAGTCTTTTTTTTTTTTTAGCTTTTACCACAAAAAATAAAAAGTAAACAAGTAAACAAGCTTTCAGAGATGTGTACCATGCTGTGAAATATTTGTATAATCATACTTTCAAAGTAATTGGATGGCCGAGGCCGATAGAGGAGTTGAGCTGTGCTGTGAGAAACACTGCAGGACGGAGGCTCTTCACCAGACGACTGCACTTCCTCATCTTCTTGTTCAAAAAGCTCCTGCTTTTCATCCTCCTGACAGCCAACACAATCATTAGATGGATTTACTATGTTTATCCACACAAAAACATATAAATTCACTGTTTTTCATGTAGAAACTTTGTTCTTTACCTTGAGTTTACTATGGCTGCTGCAATTATTCTCTGAAGAATCCTCCTCTTGAACTTCTTCATCCTCTTCCTCTGGAGACCCACCAGTGCTGTAGCCATACATCTTCAGGAGCTCCTCAATGGGCATCTCTCCCTCCTACCAAACCAGAGAGTAGCAATTTTATGAATCAATAACCTAGGAAGGATATTTAATGTGCCTTATCATATCATCATAACACTATGTATTGACACAGATGGTCCATACTCGAGTGAGTTCATCAATTTCAGTGGTGAAGTTGGTCTCTCCCTCCAGCTTTTCCTCTTCCTCCATTGTCCGCTCATCATCAAAGTCATGTACAAGCATGTCTGCTGATGGATCGAAGTCTTTGTCCTCATCCTGGACCACTGGATGTGCTCCTATTTAACATACATTTTTTTATTTATTGACATAATTATCTATTCTATATACACTAGCAAAAAGTTTTCGAACAATAAGATTTGTAATGTTTTTTAAAGTCTCTTCGGCTCACCAAGCCTGCATTTATTTGATCCAAAGTACAGCAAAAACGGTACAAATTTTAAATATTTTTACTACTTAAAAAAACTTTTCTATTTGAATATATTTTAAAATGTAATTCCTGTGATCAAAACTACATTTTCAGCATCATTACTCCAGTCTTCAGTGTCACATGATCCTTCAGAAATCATTCTAATATGCTGATTTGCTGTTTAAGAAACATATTTATTAATAATATTTAAAACAGTTGAGTACATTTTTATCAGGATTCTTTGATGAATTAAAAAAATCAGCATTTACCTTGATTTTTGGGAAAGAAATTATAGAAATTAGCACTTTTTTTTAAGCAAGGATGCTTTAAATGTATTAAAATTCCACACAAAAACATAGGGGAAACATGGAGTAAACATGACATTTATAATGTTACAAAAGATTTCTATTTCAGATAAAGAAACCTGAAAAAAAATCTACTTGGCTGTTTTCAACATAATAATAATAGCTATTTGAGCAGGAAATCAAAATATTAAAATGATTTCTGAAAGATCATGTGACACTGAAGACTGGAGTAATGATGCAAAAAATTTTGCTTTGAAATCACAGGAATAAATTACATTTTAAAATATAATTAAAATAGAAAACTGTTATTTTAAATAGCAATAATATTTTTTTTTACATTTGACTGTTTTTGCTGTACTTCAGATCAAATAAGTGCAGGCTTGTTGAGCAGAAGAGACTTCTTTTAAAAACATTAAAACATCTTATTGTTCAAAAGCTTTTGAATGGTAGTAATATCGACACTTTGATACAGCCTACATTCATTTTGTTATTGCTAGTAAAATAAAAACAGCTGAAGTATTTACCTTGCGAGCCTGAACCACTTAAGGAGGGCTAGAAAGAAAACAAGACGTTTTAATCACTAGAATACAATTATATGTTAAACTTTAAAAACAAAAACCGTAAGAGAAAACATTATATATGAACTGATTATGAATTATTATCTACAGTCAGAGGCAAATCTGTCAAACCACATATAACCCCATGTTAATGAATGAGACTCGAAATAATAGCATATAATATGTTATAATTTATTATGCAGTGTTGGCGTTGCGTAATATAAACACTGATAAACAAACTGGATGTGAGTTTGGCGCTCAGGCAACAAGTTAGCTGCTAGCTGCTAACACATTCAAATTGGGCGCCCTAACCTGTTTGCTAATTATTCAGGGCTGAATGTTAGGAAGAACGTCATCGGTGAAATACTTCAAAATTAAAAATGAAGTTAAGTTTATTAAGGTTGCACTGACCGCTCAAATGTGTTATTTGCTGCAATTTGTAATGTTTCTCTTACCTCCGCCATAGTACTTGTAGGTTCTGTGAAGCCAGCAATAATAAATGTGTTTGAAAATGAGGAGAGCTACACTACTGTGGTGAACACTACAAAATAAAAGTCATGTCACGACCCAAACACTGCGCCAGAGTAACAAGCAAAAAATAGTTACTGTCAGTAGTATTTGGAAAACACAAGAGTATTTCAAAAACAAGAATTCCTCTCATTATCATGATTAAAGAACGCATTTCAAACATATTACCAAACTGTAATTCAAAACTGTTGAAAATCATGTACACTCACATAAAAAAAAAAAAAAACACTGCTTATGTTTTTATTTTATTTTACATGGAGCAGCCATCATGGGTAGCTATAACCAGCTAAAAAATACAACAGCGTGTTTTGTAGACCTAAAACTTGGATGAGAATTAGCAGGAGGTGGTCTGTATTTAAGATTATTTGCAGCAACATTTTCTTCAACATAAATCAATATTATGCTTTTAATTTGTATTTGTTAGACAACCCATGTGGCTTCATGTAACAAATAACAAACAACCCTAAGAAAAGTAGTACACAATTTATTACCACAGAACAGAAGCATAGGCAATTTGAAAAACGAAAAAGGATTTTATTTTGGTTAACATCCGAAAATGAAATATTTGAGGTATTTTGAATGTTATACACTTTCCGTTTCTCACTGATACAATCACTGAGAATTTGCAGATATGACTTTGATAAAGAAAAGTTTCTTTAACTAAAATGAATAAAAACATGGAAAAATAAAATAAACATAAAATACTTCTGCAGTTACAATATGTCATCAGTGTTGAAAAATAAAGCACAAAAATGCACATCTGCTAAATAAAAATAAAAATAGAATCTCTAGTCTAGGCAATGAACAAAATGTTCAAAAAAAAAAGTGTCAAACATGAATGAAAATAGACATACATTCATTCAGTAACCGCAGAATGTATCATGTTTTCCAGATGGACAACAAATATAGCCCAAGAAATAACTTAGAAATGTGATATTTTCAGACTAGCATTTTGGATTTGTCAAAAATACCAACATCAAACATAAATGCAGGAGACATTCTCATTTCACTTTCTGATTCACCCAAAGGCATAAACGTTCTACAAGACAGATCAAAATACTGAAATGCTTATGTATATTATATTACAATGTTCTTGCAAAACTAATATCCTTATTAAATCACTGATAAATGAGAAAACCTGTAAACTGTTAAAGTGCAATTCCTACACCATTTTACCTTTGCCGTGATTCCATCAGTACAAAACAGTTACTGCATCTCATTCCCAAATACAAAAATTACAAAAGCAGTTATAAGAATTTGTCCAGTTGAACACTGTATAACACTGAGAACGCTTAACACAAAATATTGATCTTTAAAGCTTGTCATCAAAAGATCTCTAATTAAACATCTACATACAGTTGGTCAAAAGTTTACATCCCCCTTGCAGAATCTGCAAAATGTTAATTATTTGACCAAAATAAGAGGAATCATACAAAATGCATGTTATTGTTTATTTAGTACTGACCCTAATATGATGTTTCATATATATATATATATTTTTTTTTTACATATAGTCCACAAGAAAAAAAAAAGTTAAATTTATAGAATCAACCCTGTTCAAAAGTTTACATACACTTGATTCTTAATACTGTGTTCTTACCTGAATGATCCACAGATGTCTATTTTTTTTTTTTTTTTAGGTGATCGTTGTTAAACTGTTAACAGTTAAACTGCCTGCTGTTCTTCAGAAAAATCCTCCAGGTCCCACAAATTCTTTGGTTTTCCAGCATTTTTGTGTATTTTGTGAACCCTTTCCAACAATGACTACGATTTTGTGATCCATCTTTTAACACTGAAGACAATTGAGGGACTCATATGCAGCTATTACTTAAGGTTCAAACGCTCACTGATGCTTCAGAAGGAAAAACGATGCATTAAGAGCTGGGAGTGAATACTTCTGAACAGAATGCAGATTTGTACATTTCTTATTTTTCCTAAAAATCTTTTTTTTCTCCCCCATTTTATTACTACCCTTCAGAGACTACAGAATACAGTTACATGTTTCCCAGAAGACCAAAGTTAAGTTTACCCTGATCTTCAAATTCAAAATGTCTTTACCCCCTGGCTCTTAATGCATGATTTTTTCCTTCTGGAGCATTAGTGAGCATTTGAACCTTCTGTAATAGTTGCATATGAGTCCTTCAGTTGACCTGAGTGTGAAAAGATGAAAAACTAAAATTGTGGGACCTAAAGGACAGCAGGCAGTTTAACTGTTCAGGATAAACAAGGGACTCATGAACAACTACCACTAAACCAAACAAAACATCACAGCTGTGGATCATTCAGGTAAGAACACAGTATTAAGAATAATACTGTTGACTATATCTTATGTGAAATATCATATTTAGGTCAGTACTAGAAAAACAATAACATGCGTTTTGTATAATCTCTTATTTTGGTAAAATTATTAATATTTTGCAGATTGTGAAAGGGTGATGTAAACTTTTGACCTCGACTGTAAGTTCGCACACGTACCTTATTTTACAGACTCAAACACTCACTTTCCATTAATCATTCAAATTATGAAGGGACATTCCTAAAAACCATAAAACTCAAGTTGTGTAACAGGGTACCAGAACTGTCACAAGACTATTTAAAGAATGTATGTTAAACTCCCTTTTTATAGCTAGAATAAATCTTTCCCAACAATAAAACCCAATTTACAATCCTAGCATTAAAAAACAACTCTCATAAAAATAAATAGCCTTACTGACTAAAACCCATCTTTAAAAGTACTCTTCAATAGACAATACAACAGGTGTTTCAACACTAATGACAGTCCTCATTCCCAATTTGTGGCATGTGTCCAACATTGCAGGACACAAACCATCGGTTTGTAACACAGACAGCACTTCTTAACAGAAGTGAAAATTAACAGGCAAATATTTACACTGGAATAACACATTCCAGCATGTTTGAAACTTTCTGAACCTTTTTCATTTGAGACGATGTCCAAATATCTTCATATAATAACAATAATAATAAAAGAAATCTTAGGAGTGACTTCTTACTTTCGTGAGAAATACAAAAACTCACAGATACAGCCTTGTGCATCACCAACAAACGTCAAAACACTGGTCATACAGACACTTTCCCTTTGACCTCTAGTTTGTTGGCATTCTCGCTCTGTTTGGTGGTCTGCTCCTCTGTGAAGGTAATGTAGGAATACACCAGACTGCCAGCAATACTGAGAAGACAAGTACAGGCAATCAGATCATTAGCGTCACACTAAATCCATGCATCCCATCTGTTTCCTTCTGGGACACAGAGCACACTTCTTACCTGATGTTCAGACCAATGAAGTTAGTCCATGAGAAAATGTAATCTCCTCCAAACACCATTCCAATATATGTCACTAATATATTCTGCAGAGATACAAAAAGTCAGTAATTTAAAAAAGCAGCAGGAGAAACTGTATCTTGGCATGTTAAGGAAAGAAACACTCTTACTTTTAGGCAGCCGACGATGGTAGTAGTTAGCGCAGAGTTATACTGAGTGCAAAGTACGGTGGAGTACATTAAAACAAACCTGTAAACGTGCCGAAAGAAGATTAAGTTAAGGAAATGTCTAATTCCTGAAATCATAAATCTACATTGTTAATTTTTTTAAAAGAGGTCATGTACTGAGAAATGAACTGAGTCTTTGCATTGCCTTCCTTCTGATCCCAATGTCAGGAAAGTGTGGATGAACTTTATTTTTAATGAAGTTCCAGAACACGTCAGTTCTTTGTTCACTTCGCTTTGTTGCAGATTTGTTTACTAACAAGGCACAATCAGTCATGGGATTTTCAGAAAGACTGAAACTAAAAGACGATGCTGTACCGACTACATTGGATCCGACAGTAATGTCGCAGCACACAAGTGTGAGTAACTGTTTTTATTATGTATTCACTATTGTTTTGTATGTTATTACAGATCATTTGATATGTACTGAGTATTTATGCATCCATCTATGAAGGATGTAGGTTGTTAAACAAATACAACTGTGAGCCAATCACACCCACTGGGGGCATTTACTTTCGAGTCTACAATCCACCAGACCTATTCAAACAGAGCGTTCTGATGAGTGGGGTCAAAACAGGACAGAAAATAGTGTATTACTTAAAAATCTTGATAACATTATAAGGGGACTTCAGAGAACAGTACAAAATCATTTTAAAAAGCCAGTTCATGACCCCCATAAAGTAAAAAAAAAAAAAAAAAAAAAAAGGTAAATACTATCATATAGGTTTGTGGTGTGAGACACAAATTTAAAACATGGACACAAAAAAAGCAATAAACTATTTAACAACATAATATATAACTAATAAGAAACATACTTCAATGAAAAACTATCAAATGTGAAGTGTCAAACAGAATTCTGGGAAATTTCCCTTTCAATTTATTACAGGTTTTCATATAATATAATAAGGGAATTTGCCATTAACCAATTAACACTTTTACCACAGTATTTTTATGGGATTTTTTACCATTAAAATCATGTTTATCTCTTTGTGAGTGTAAAGGTGCGGTCACATTGGCAAAATTTTGCAGTAACTGACTTCCTGTTAGACTATGGAAGCCTGTTTCCGCCACTGAAAAATAATACATTTAAAAGGGTGTAGTGACTTTTTATCTCACAAATCTGACTTTTTTTTCTCAGAATTGCATGATACAAACTCACAATTCGGACTTTTTCTTAAAATTCTGAGATATAAATTCACAACTGCAAGTTATAAAACCAGAATTGCAAGATATCATAATCATAATTGTGTTTTATAAAGTCCAATTTTGAGGGGGAAAAGATGTTTTGAGAATTGCAAGTTTCTCACAATTCTGACTTAAATGCTTACAATTGAGTTACAAAGTCAAAATTGCAAGATATAAATTCAACTATGAGAAATAAACTCACAATTCTGACTTTATTATTCAGAATTGCGGGTTTATGTCTTGCAATTCTGACATAACTCACAATTGCGAGCTTACTACACAATTCTGGTTTCAATTCTCAGAATTGCAAGTTTATCTCACAATTCTCACTTTATAACTCACGGTTGTGAGTTTATCTTACAATTCTGAGAAAATTGCGAGTTATAAAGTCTAATTTTGAGGCGGGGACGGTTTATGTCTTGCAGATTACTCAAAAAAATAAAAAAAGGTTAAAGGGTAGACTTTTTCTCACAATTGCAAATTTCTCACAATTCTGAGAAAAAAAGTCAGAACTTTGAGTTTGTATCACACAATTCTGAGAAAAAGTCAGAATTGTGAGATGTAACCTCGCAACTGCAAGAAAAAAAGAAAAGAAGAAAAGAAAAAGTCTGAATTGTGAGATAAAGTCACAATTACCTTTTTTATTTTTTTTATTCAGTGGCGGAAACAGGTTTCCAAAGTTAGTCATTGTTGTAAATTCCCATGAACATCTTGAAGAAAATGGGAAAGTTTTCTCTTAACGTGCAGATTTTCATTGAAATGACTAGATTTTGCAAATTAGTGTTAAATGTACTATAACTTCATTCCTCATATCATTATGCAAGAGGAATCTATGCACAAAACATTAACATTTACTCTTTGTGCATTTACTCGAGTTCTTAGTCAACCAATGAAAATACATCATCAGGAGCTCAAAGTACTTCTCCAAAAATAATAAAGATTTTCCTCTGCAGCTTTCCTTAAACGTGATCTTACATCTGTACAGAGCACAGGCACTGGCTGCTGTCATCTGCTGGTGTTTGCATTTCTGTTTGAGTATGGTGATATATTATTTGTTGAGCTTTTATGACAATTAAATTACACCCTACAAACATTTACTGGCAAACAGATTTTAGTACTCACATAAAATTGATAAAACAAAGTAAATAAGCACATTCATCCCACTAAACATATTTAAGTTATACTAACTTTGACAACCCTAGTATTAACCAAATAGTTTCTATTTCAACTTACCCCATTATACAAGAGAGAACGAATTGACCTATAAAAAGCACATCTGACCAGCCGTCATAATCAAAAGCCTAGAGGAAAAAAAAGACATTTAGTGATTCATGGAAGGACAAACTAAATGGGAATCATTGCCTAGAGATCTTTCAATAACACAAACAGTTATTACCTTAGTTAACCATTACATTTCACAGTTATGGAGCTGTTTGGAAGGGAAATTTGTAGGTCAAGCTCTTGTATGGTAAAATGTCACTCATAACACAGAGAGAACTTTCCATATTTTTTTTCATAAGCTATCATGGTTGAAACGGCAACGAATGTATTCACATGGTAAGTAGAAGACAACAAACCCCCTCAACCAGTCTAAAAAGTGGTGAGGAACACACCTAAAAGGAATACACCTAACAAATAACTTCATAAGCTACTAGATTCACTTTGCTAGTTACGCTGACTGGTATAATGGCAGCTTTGTGCAAGAAACACACTGCCTCCTGTCCTCACTCCTTCCTGAAGCAACGCCTGCCAAATAAACTGGGGCCTCCCTGAGAACACACTGAGCTAAATAAAATGAGGCATTCATGGAGCAGGGCCCTGTCATCCTAACCTTCCAAACAGCTAAGCCTTGTGTTCATGTTGCTTTTCCAAAAAGACCAGGATGTAGCACACTTATTGACTAAGAAATTGCAGTTATTTTGTCATGGGAAAAGTGTTCAAGCAGCAACAAGCATGATGAAATTTATGTCATTCAGCTTGCTATGATTTCAAGAGAATTTATGACAAGCGTGCAGTCTTTCCAATCGGCTAATGGCGTGTGTTCTCTGGCAATGTGAGCTCACTGCAGCTGAGCAGATGGTGGGTTCGTGGTTGCCAGATCATCGGTGGGTATGAGGTCTTGTTGAGAGATGGACTTGAGTCCTGGGGTTATTTAAGGTCTGGTATGTGAACACAATGTATTATATATAATCTGCTGTATGTGTGCAACTACATTTTAATGATTATTAATGAGCCAATAACCATTGCTAGAGAAAACATATAAATTATAGTGTTTAAAACACAAACGCATAAAATGTATATTATAAAACAATATATAAATATATAATTAATACAAATATTTTAAATATTAAGATCTAGTATATACAGTTAAGGTCAAAAGTTTACATCCCCCTTTCAGAATCTGCAAAATGTTATTTTACATTTTAGTAAGAGGGATCATACAAAAAGCATGTTATTGTTTATTTAGTACTTACCTGAATAAGATATTTCACATAAAAGACGTTTACATATAGTCCACAAAAGAAAATAATAGTTGAATTTATAAAAATGACCCTGTTCAAATGTTTACATCCCCTTGATTCTTTATACTGTGTTGTTATCTGAATGATTCATAGCTGTGTTTTTTTGTTTAGTGATAGTTATTCATGAGTCCCTTGGTTCTCCTGAACAGTTAAACTGCCTGCTGTCCTTCGGGTCCCACAAATTCTTTGGTTTAGCAGAATTTTGTGTATTTCAACCCTTTCCGACAATGATTATGATCTATGATTTTGAGATCCATCTTTTCACACTGAGGACAACTGAGGGACTCATATGCAACTATTACAGAAGGTTCAAACACTCACTGATGCTCCAGAAGGAAAAAAAAAACATGCATATAGGGTATGTAAATCAGGGTAAATTTAACATATTTAAACATCTTTTATGTGAAATATCTTATTCAGGTCAAGATGCAACATGCATTTTGCATGATCCCTCTTACTTTTGTAAAATATTTTTTAAAATAAACATTTTGCAGATTCTGAAAGGGGGATGTAAAATTGACATCAACTGTAAATATTATATAATTAATATATAATTATTTGTGCTGTCAATTGATTAAAAAAATAATTAATCACAGTTTTTTTCTGAAATTAATGGTGATTAATCCCACCTAACAATTAAAGTTTGTAAATCTACTTTTATATTGCAATAATTTCACATTTAATCTTCAAATTAATGTAGAAACAACATAAAGACAGTATATTTTTAATATTAGTTATTTTTTATGACTGAAGGCGAGTATCAGTGATACCAATATTATTGATGTCTCTAGGAAATTGTTTTTTTTCTAATATTTAACCATTGACTATAGCCATTCAACATTACAGTATAACGAACAGCTAGCAATTTGAACATTAATTAGACTTTATTAGAAAAACAAACCTAATTTAAGTGAACTTAAAACAATCTTCACAGAAACCCATTATATACGTGTGCCTGAGCAAGTAGGAAATATACAAAAATTGAATAAAGTTATCAAACACTAAATAGCAAATTAAATATACATCCTCAAAGCTACAAAATGCATGGATTTCCTCTTTTTTCTTTTGTTTTAGATAATAATAGATATCACAGCAGCTGGGTTATTAGGTTATTTGGCTGCTATTACTTTAAGAGCTACCGTTGCTGAACGTAACGCGGATCTGACACGTATGCTCATAGTTTTATTTGTGCTTTAATATGAAATGATACAGGCTACAGCGCATGCTACCGCATTTCTGTGTGCAACTGAAGAGCACACACTACCAGCACAGTATAATGGCTGACAGGACAGGTAAATTAGTTTTTACTGAAATACTGCCTGACAACATCTCATCTGACCGCAGTTCAATGTTGTTCTACTAAAGCTCCTTGTTGTCACCGGGACCTTTCCCATGCTTGTTTGACTGGCACCTGGAACTGAAGTAAAATTGGAGTGCACACCTGAAAAGTCTGCCATTTGATGTGGTCATAAAGACATTCTGCGACTAAACAAACATTTCTTGTCAGGGAAAAAAAAGAGAAGCAGCAGTTGTGAATGGGGTGGCCACCTTAGCCCTGCCCCTGCAATAACTGTGTCAAATATTTTTTAATGCCATTAAACTAGAAAAATAAATATAGAATTCAGCCATCAATTTAGTTGCAGCATGGACTGACAAGCACACTATTTATATGCATCCTGAGAAAAATTAAATAATAAAATCACAATAAAATAAATCATATTAACTGAAGAAAAAAAAGGGGAAAAAAAAAACTTACCTTATCGATATCTCCTGTAACATGTGCTAACAGCAGTGTTGGAAGAATCATAAATAAAGCATTGTAATACAGCAGACCATACTTTCCCAGCTCCTATAGGACAAATAAAACATATATATAGAGTCAGACAAAATGAGGTACAGTAATGCCATGTCATGATTCCCTCTACCATCGCACTATCGACGCTAGCAGCTCTCTTTTTTTTAAACACCTGAAGTGAGCCAAAGGTCTTTCTTCAGACATTGGGCATTAGCTTTAACAGGTTGTAAAATTTTGACTTCCGCGTTCAGTGTTTGTTAGTGCTTTAGATAAATCTGTAGTTCCACATAGTCCACATTCTTCAGTTATAAAGACAGTTATAAATCTACTCTCTCCGAAGGCCTCAAATAGAACACACATGACTTCTTTTTTCAGTCCAAGCCAGTGGGGTAATGCAATAAACACTGCTCATGTTGCCAGCACTCTCGGTTTCATCAAATACAAGCACAGGCATATCTTCTAAATATACTGAAACAGAACCAGTGCTTGAAATGTTAGAACATGCATGTGAACAACTTATTTGCTCAAACTGGGTGAAGTAAAAAAAAAAAAAAAAAAAAAAAAGTGAAAGCACCTAAAATTACAACAATCATGTAAAACAGCAGTTCCAGGTCTAGAAATAGGTTTCAGATGTGTTCCGAAAGGACTGCGAGTAGGACAGCAAGGAAAACAGACTTATAACTCAAAAAAGGAGGACAAAATGTTTCCTAACTAGTGATCCATGAGGAGTTGCTTCATTTTGTGCAAGCATATGAAAGTAGTATATCTCAGAAAATGACTACAGAGAACAGCTGCTTCTTGAGGGAGAACTCAAGGTATTTGAGTAATCTCTACCATGAATGTGTTGCTTTCCTTACCTTAGAGTCAAGTTTCTGTTTCACAAAAGCTCCATTGGCAGCAGTTAAGACATCGTTCATTAAAATGAACACGTACCCTTGCAGGTCAAAAGCCAAGTCAGCACTGCACAAGAAATATTAGAGAAGTCATCAAAAACATGTTATTAGAAGTGTATTATCAAGTATTATTTCATCATACTTGATGACTAAGACAGAGATGTATAATTAACTCCTGTAATTAACTACAATTACTAATAACTATATTTAAGCTGGCAAGAAAAAAACTAAGATAAGGCTGAATTATATCAAACAATGAGTCATGGAAATTTTTACCTTGCAGCTACGAAGGCCCCTAGAATCATAGTAAATACTGTCAGCTGAACTGGCCGGGAGAACTTCTTCCTGTAATGAGGAATAAACTAGTCATATTTTTATCACCACAATATTAATGAATTACAGGTAAGCTATCAGAAACATTATTTGCAGTGGGAGAACTTTCACTTACTTTAACAAGAAGCCCTCTGCCAGCATTGTAAAGAGAATAGAAAACCTCCTCAATACTGTAAACATTGGCAGGCTGAAGAAAGGAGAACAAATTAATGTATAAGCTACAAAACTATAACGCAGATGTATTAATGGTTTTATTTTAAGTTGTTATCATACTTAAGTCTTTTTGTCCCAAAGAGTCCTGTTATTTGATTTCCTACATATAGTAGAGGTAGCGGAAATGTCTGCAATTACAAAAAGATAGGTAGAAGAAAGTTGAGCAACACTTACAAAGCACCATTGTTTTGCAGCCCCATGTGGGTATCTTTTTCCACGTCAACAGAAACTTGCAACACTGTTCAATAGTATACGTGAAGAACACGTGACAACACGTAAAAGTTTAAAGAGCCAGCATTCCTCACCTTTCTAGGTATGCTACCATCAAACTCTGGGAAGGTAATCACCCGGAGGGCCTTTCCAACCCGTAACACAACAACTGTTGCCAGCATCTGCAGAGGAATGTCGTAATATGTACATGACACTCTGCTTTGTAACGTAATGTGTAAATGTGTATTGAAAGTGAGAAAAACTTTGATCTGACAAAAGAAAACCCACCTGACCAATGCCAACACATATCGAAGAGGGGAACCTGTTCAGAAAGAGTGCTTTTTAGCAAAGACTGATTCTTTATATGATTCTTTAAGTTATTGCTATTATAAAACAATCTATCATATAAAATGTAGTGTTGATTGTCAGATTTAGTAACTATTATTTTACATCACTGACTCACTTTGATCCATACAAAACACATTGTACACATTTCAGGCTTCTTGCATTTAAAAGGAAAAGACAAAGGCAAACTCTGTAAAATCATCATTTTAAACCGTTTAAATCAGGCAGTAGCTCACTATGCTTACAAAAATGGAATGTGGACAGAGAAGATATAAACCTTAGAAGCCTACTCCAAGGTACTTTAAAGAATACTACAGTATCACAATGGTGTATGTCTAAGAAACATATGTCCCTAAATGCATTGTAATAACATTGCACTTCAGTCTTACACTGTATGTTCAAATCAGCCCACGAAGATCAACGTCCTTCCGTACCAGAGTGATATTGCTGCAATAACTAAGTTGCCAACTATCCCAAGTATTCTGCATCTAGAGACAGTCAAGCACTTGCAAAATAGAGTAATGTAACTCCAGTAAAAAGTCTTCTTACCTGTAATTGGTCAGGACGCTCTTGTTCACTACCACTATCAGGAAAGAGCTGATTCCATAAAAGCCGGCAGCTAAAAGTTTGCAGAGTACTGTCAACGTTGGGTCCGCCATCTCCGCCGCTTCATTCCTCGGCTCACATTGCTTCATTCTGAACGCAGCGCCTTTCTTCCTCCCCACGTTGACGCCTCTGAACTTCCGCCATGTTTACAGAGCTACGTATACGGTGACGACTACATTTCTCATTTACATACGTAAGGACCGTGCTTTTTGTCGCCACCCCGCGGCAGCTGACTGGAAGATGTTTACCGACAGAGCGTATGGCAAGCCGTTTTGAGATTTAATATCTATTTTATCTATTTTCATATTACTAGTACTTATTTTTTTAGATACTAGTGTCTTTTCCATTAAGTACTAGTACTTATTCATTAGATACTAGTACTTATTTTTTAGATCTAGTATCTTTTCCATTAAGTACTAGTATTCATTAGCTGCTTATTCTTTAGCTACTAGTACTTTTTTAAAAGATAGTACTTATTCATTAGACACTAGTTCTTATTTATTAGATACTAGTACCTATTAAATAGACACTAGTACTTATTTATTAGACACTAGTTCTTATTTATTAGATACTAGTATCTATTTATTAGATACTAGTACTTATTTATTTGATACTAGTTCTTATTTATTAGATACTAGTACCTATTTATTAGATACTAGTACTTATTTATTTGATACTAGTACTTATTTATTAGATACTAGTACCTATTTATTAGACACTAGTTATTTTTTATTAGATACTAGTACTTATTAAATAGATACTAGTACTTATTTATTGGATACTAGTACTTATTCATTAGGTACTAGTACTTATTCATTAGATAGTAGTATCTATTTAATAGGTACTAGTACTCATAGATACTAGTTCTTATTTATTAGGTACTAGTACTTATTTTGATAGTGACTAGTAACTATTCTGTTGTTACTAGTAACAAATTAAAAAAAATTCCATTGATTTCTATGGGGATCTATCAACTATTCAGTTTTGACTAGTATGTATTCCAGTTGTGACTAGTGCATAATTTTATGTACTAGTAGTTAATCATTAGGTACTAGTACTTATTAATTAGATACTAGTACTTACAGTTTTTTACAATCGTTTTTGCACTAATAACTGAACCTTAATGTCATTTTTCAAAACTCTAGATACAAAACTCAAAACAGTCATTATTTGTAACACAGGCCGTCCAGTGTTCAAAACTTTGCATATTGCGTTCATATCTTTAAAGAAGCCTTGCATTAGCAGAAGCTTTGTTTCAAAAAACGAATGTATTATGAAATATTATAGGAACATTACTTTAGATCACCCATACACAGGTTACCCATAGTTTCAATGTGTTTTTGCTAGTACAATCATTAAATATAGTTGTACAAAATATGTGATTCAGGTTTCATTTTTTTTTACTGTAGACTGAGAACAGTACAGACACAGTGGTATTGTCACGTATCTGGTCTATCTCATCATGAACTCTTGCACACACATTCTGGACTTCAATCCCCATAAGCCACTGCACCAATCACTGCACACAGCTGCTCCTCGTTTCCCACTGAACTGATTGCTGCATACACCTGTTTATCATTTACCCACATGCATTTAAGCCACTCACACACACAGCCACCTTGCGAAGTCTTATTGTTCCTATAGTCGTAATTCTAAGCGTATTTCTCTGTGTTGGATTATCTGTGTATGACTCTGGACTGTGTACCCCGTTGACGATTCCTGCTTCCTGCCATTGCGACCATTGCCTGTCTATCGAACTGTTTCCCGGATTACCTACGTTGTTCCTGTTTTCTGGTGATTATTCTTGCCTGTCGACACTTCTCAATAAAGCCTTGCAAATGGATCCGCACGTCTCTGACTCCTCCCTGTGACAGGTATCATTGAAATACTGTAATGTTGAAATTACTGATAAAATAAATCTCAGCATAGGTTTTCTAAAGGAAAAATTTTGATTCAAAGTTTTAGCTGTTTTTTTTCAGCAGGGTACAGAATACAGTTTACAGTATACTGTACCCTGCTGAAAAAAAAAAACTGCTAAAACCAGCCTAGGCTGGTTGGCTGGTCTTAGCTGGTTTTAGCTGGTCTCCCAGCCTGGTCAGGCTGGGTTTAGCTGGTGGTTTCCCAGCCTGACCAGACAGAAAAGTGGCCAATACCCCTCTAAAACCAGCCTGCTGACCAGCTATGACCAGCTAAAAACAGCCAAACAGCCTAGGCTGGTTTTGGATGTTTTTTTTTCAGCAGGGCTAATTTGTGTACCAACATTCTTTATACATTCTTTTTTTTTTTTTTACCAGGGTAGCCATTAACTCATTAAAAGCCCAAAAGCAATAACATAAAAATGACATCTTGCATTCAGTAATGTTGAATATGAAAATGTGTTCTGTAAAAGAGGTACATGGGGCCATAGAAACCATATCTGATAAAGAATGAAATATGACATCCATAGATACACAGTTAAAAAAAAAAAGGTACTGCAGAGGTACAATTTTGTTCCTGGGCAACAAAACATATAAAGGTACCTTTAAAGGTACACAATGGGTCCTTATTTTACAATTATGTACCCAAATATTTTTACCCTTGGTAACACCCCAGTGACAGCTACTTGTACCCTAAAAGGTATAGTTTTGTTCCTTTTTTTCTGAGAGTGTAGTGTAGTCCATCTGGGTCATATTCTGCGGTAACTGGTGTCAAATGATCTATCCTGAAACATGCACTATTTTCCATAAAAGCTATGCTTCAAGGGTAATGCAACAGTTACTTATCATTTTAAGCAGATGTATCAACTGATAGTTCAATCTTTGCAATGAAATGAATGCTCACTCATCTCAGATGTAATGTGTGAGTTGCATTTTGAAATAGTAATACTTTGATGTTAAGTTGTGTCATTTTGAAAAGGTGATTTAAGTTCAATGAACAAATTATCTTTGGCTTATGTGTATTGTATCCAAGCATTTGAAAAATGTGTTAAGTGGTTTGAAAAATGTGCATTTTGATCATTGGTTGTGTATTATGTGTCTAGAGTTTTGAAAAATGACATTACGGTTCTGTTATTAGTGCAAAAACGATTGTAAAAAACTGTAATTAATAGATACTAGTACCTATTTATTAGATACTAGTACTTTATTTATTAGATACTAGTACTTTATTTATTAGATACTAGTACTTATTTAATAGATACTAGTACTTATTAATTAGATACTAGTACTTATTAAATAGATACTAGTACTTATTTATTGGATACTAGTACTTATTCATTAGGTACTAGTACTTATTCATTAGATAGTAGTATCTATTTAATAGGTACTAGTACTCATTCATTAGATACTAGCACTTATTACATAGATACTAGTTCTTATTTATTAGGTACTAGTACTTATTTTGATAGTGACTAGTAACTATTCTGTTGTTACTAGTAACAAATTAAAAAAAATTCCATTGATTTCTATGGGGATCTATCAACTATTCAGTTTTGACTAGTATGTATTCCAGTTGTGACTAGTGCATAATTTTATGTACTAGTAGTTAATCATTAGGTACTAGTACTTATTAATTAGATACTAGTACTTAATTAATAGATACTAGTACCTATTTATTAGATACTAGTACTTTATTTATTAGATACTAGTACTTTATTTATTAGATACTAGTACCTATTTAATAGATACTAGTACTTATTAATTAGACACTAGTACTTATTAAATAGATACTAGTACTTATTGAATAGATACTAGTATTTATTTAAAAGATACTTGTACACATTTATTAGATACTAGTACCTATTTAATAGATACTAGTACTTATTAATTAGACACTAGTACTTATTAAATAGATACTAGTACTTATTGAATAGATACTAGTATTTATTTAAAAGATACTTGTACACATTTATTAGATACTAGTACTTATTTGAAATGTTACTAGTAAGATTTTTTATTTTACTAAAATGTTTAATTGAACTCTACTGTTCCATTCGGACAAGTCATAACATAAGACGAGTAAAAAAGCAGATCTGACTAGTAAGATAAGAATTGTTACTAGTAATAATTATGAAAAATACTAGTGTTTAATAACTAAGTACTAGTACCTAATGAATAACTACTAGTATCTTTTGAATAGTTACTAGTATCTAATGAATTAGTACAAGTATCTATTAAATTAGTACTAGTATCTAATGTCTGCTTACTAGTAATATTTAAATAGATACTAGTCACTATTGCAATAACTACTAGTCTGAAATCAAAAGATGATATCAAAAACAGAATAACTACCATTATGGCAATAACACTATGCAGATTAATTAAGAGGATAATTAAGTCAATTGTCAATGTTTTCAGATATAAAATTAAAATTCAAGTAGCCTAATATCAAACTAATATTAACTTTAAGGTACATTGTATTTTAAATAACAACGAAATATACTACCAATGAAATGTCCATAAATCTACCTGGAAAGTTTTTGTTTTTCCACTTAAGTTTTTCCCCCAAAAAATATGTGTATGCATTTTGTGAATATTAATTGTATAATATTCAAGGTACACATTTCTAGTAATTTTGCAGTTAATTCTCACATTGTATTTTCAGAAAGTTTTGTAATATTTGTCCTCTCCCCAAATTTGTCACTACTGAAACATAGTAATAATAATTTAATTAGAAGGGCTATATTTTTTAGAGGTAAATCAATAACAAATACATTTTTTAACAATATTTCTGTAATTTATGAGATTTGTTTTATTTTGAATTTTTTTTTTTTTTTTTTTTTTTTTTTGTAAAGGGCAAAAAGTTGATCACACTAATTTCAAACTTAAGGATTCATTAGTTTAATAATATATTGAACCAAAAACTATAACATCTTAATTGATAACTCAATATATTTTAGTTTTGACCAAACGTCCCATGTTTTGGGTGTGACAGCACATTCTTGGCAATGTGAATAATGTTTTGGTAGCAACCACATCACAGAACAGAATTAACTTACATACACAGGAATATTTCCTGATCATAAATGATGGGGTGTAGTTAAAACCAGCCTCGGCCAATGGACTAAAACATACACTGTTTCAGTAGTGACAAGAATTTTTTTTTAACATAAAGTTTCATAATTTACTAAAATAAAATAAATAAATAAATAAATAATAATAAAAAAATGTGTTTGTTGGTTGTGGGACAGCTGTTTGCACCAGTTCTGTAGAATGGCCCATATATATTATAACAAACTAGTGCTTTTTTAAGTTTCAAGAGTCTGATTTGGTATAATGTTAACTTCCTATAAATTTAGTGACTCACGGTCACTGGGCGCCACCTCATGGCACAACGATGTAACTTACAAAAAAAACCAGAAACAGCTAAAAACAGATTAAAACAGTCAAAAGTAGCTGAGGGTCTTCAATTCGTATGATATCCCACGATTCTGTGCAGGTGATTCGCCGGATGAAAAATTAAAAAAGGCGTTATGATGAAGTTATTGAAAAAGGAAAATTATTTCAGAAATGCCATTTTTTAGGTTAACTAAAAACAATAATTGTAGAACGTTGGCAGCCTGTCTAAACAAAAACACAAAATACACCCACGAAAAAAATATATATATATACTGTAGACTTGACATATTTGTGCAGCCAATCGAATTCGATGACCAAAAGAACTAATATAGCGAAGTAATGCATTGATATATAGGCTACTTATTATTATTGGATCATTTATATATATTTATAGCCTATACGTTGGTTTATAATGTTATTATTAAATATAAATTAATTAATTAATTAATTATTCAAATTAAAACTATAATTATAGCCCACATTTTATATTACTAATTAATTATTTTCTATTTTAGGTATAGGTAGAACAGTTCAAAGAAGCAGGTGCTGACTGTTTTTTTTAAAAAAATGAATTGAGGTCAAAAGACCACATTTTGTGCACGTTGTTGTTTTTATGTTACAAAATGAGGACAGATACAGTATATGATTAAGCTGCTCTTTTAACTCTTTAACACTTCTCTTTGATGCTATTTTAATGTGATATCTGATAAATCTATAATATATGCACATTGTAGGTAGCCTATATTAATCTTTCTCATTACTTCAAACGATCCTAAAGTAGTCTAACAGAGGCTCTTTCAAGATAGGTCACTCTTGAGATAAAATCATAGGTCAGCAACTGTGCAATCAAACGCTTATAAGTGAGAGGCAAAGGATATGAGTAACAATTGGTGGATTTTTTAGATAACGTTAGGTAAATTTATACAGTTACAAACGTTTTTAAGTGTCTTTTTTTATCCTTTCTATATTTTTTGAATACTTGTGGTCTGTCTTTGTGGTTCAGATGTGCCAGTTTCACACAAACTGTAATTGTGGCATTGACACATAACCTCATTGTTTTCCTTGTTTTGTTCGTTTTTTCGGTTTCCACACCCTTACGGTAAATAACTCGAACCTAATGTTTATGAAGAGTTTATCTTTTATTGTTTATTTTTATTATTGTAAACGCCTATGCTTATTAATCTACTGTTATTAGTGCATTCTTTGTATTACTCTGTATCTCAGATTCACCGTATCTCCGTGGGTTTTCCCCAGAAACACTTTGAAGATGAAGATGGAAAGTAAGTTTAAAAGAGATCAAAAATCTGGGGCAGACAGGAAGGCTGCTCTGCGGTGGTATTTTCACACGCTAAGCACATGTGTGAGGAGAATATGGGTAATTCATATTTCGTTTTTTCAGAGCCTCACATTTTTAGCTGTCCTTATGTATTTATATTTTTGATATCAACGGCGCTAGTTTGGGTGTAAAATGTATGTTTAATAAAAGGCATTACATCATAGGGCTTCTTGAGGAAGATTTGTCCACTGGTTTTCACATCCCCCCTAACATCAGTGTGTCTTTGTTGTGAAGTTGTCAGTCTCGTGGATCAAACTCGTGAACATCTATGATGGAAACAGCAGAGGAGCCCAAACTGAGGAGAAATCGCTGTTCTAAGTGCATTAGGAAAGGTTTGTTTGGTATTCACTTTTTTCACTTTTTTAGCCATTTGATGTATCATATCTTACTGAATTACATATTTTTCATTACATACATTTAGGTTTGAATTAACATTATTCTTTAATTCATGACTTTAAAGGTAAAGTCAATGCAACAAGCATATCTTTGTATGTACACTTGATAGAAGTTAATGATTGGTGATGACTAAAAAGGTGGTTTAATAAGTAGGATGCATAACTGTTGAAACACACGCTGCAGAGTTTCAGAACAGGCATAAATACCACAAATCTAGGTCATTGCCCCTTAAAAGAGCAAGCTAACTCTGAGAAAACAAGGTTGACACAAAAAAAATAGGCTTGTAACATTAAGTATCGCTCAGGAGAATGCTGACTATTTACAGAGATCGCAAGCTTATCATTTTCTGGTAACATTCTATCTTGGTGGTTTTTAATGTCTTTGATATACACACGTGCAGATGTGTGACCTGTTTATGTGACATCTTTAAACAGGGATGATCGTATGGAAGGCAACCCACTTTTTGTTCTGACTACATGCTGGTTTGCTTCATGAGTGAACAGAGAAGACAGGAGAAGACGCTGAAGGACTAGGCATGAAGTGCGGAGACAAATATCTGACTCAATATTCGCTGACCATCACTGAGACTCAGAACAAGAAAGGCATGAAATGGATTTTTTCATCAGAGTCTGGCAGGTGGTCTTCTTTCTCCTTTTCTATTGCAAATTTTGTGGTGAGTAAAGTCATCGTGATTGAATTTGTTTTACATTTGAATGCGTCATGATCAACTGAGTAGTGTTTTCTCTCTCTGCTTAGATTGCTACAGAGTCAGTTGTATTGGAAAGTTGATAGTAGATTCAAATGTCTTCCACCTGGGCTCCAATATGACTGTAGGCTGCCAATCAAACACTGAGCACTGTGGCAGACACTTTGCCATAGCCTTCAACGGACAGACCATTTACGAAACAATTAATTGCTCTGTTATAAAAACACAAATAGTCATCAATCAGCCCAGTTTTTGGCTACACTGCAGAGTGAAGGAGGGAAATACATGGCACACAATTTGCGGACAAGATTTCAAGGCTGGATGTAAGTTCATATGTTGTCTGTATTTAATTGCTCTGCATCATAGATGCAAGAAACATCTGGGTTTTATTCATGTAAAACTCAACCTGATTAAATCAGTTTGAAGGGTTAAATAAGCTTAAGAAATAGACATGCACATTTGCTAATAATCAATTGATGAAGTACATGAAATCGAAATATATAAAAAATACATGAATCAAAACTATGTGACATTTGTGACCCATGGACCACAAAACAAGTCATAAGCATGGGTATATTTTATATTTGTAGCAGTATAAAATTTTGCGATTTTTCTTTTTTGCCAAAAATCATTAGGATATTTAGAAACGATCATGTTCCATGAAGATATTGTGTAAATTTCCTACTGTACATATATCAAAACTTAATTTTTGATTTGTAATATGCATTGCTAAGAATCAATTTGGACGTTTTTCTCAATATTTCGATTTTCAAAAAGTTGTATCTCGGCCAAATATTATTCTATCCTTACAAACCACACATCAATGGAAAGCTTATTTATTCATTATTTCAAATGATGTATAAAACTCAGTTTCAAAAATGGACCCTTATGATGGTTTTGTGGTTCAAGGTCACATTCGTGATATTCATCAACCGTTAATTCCCATTATGTTTTTCCTTTGGTTAAAAATGCTAGTTAGTTGTGTACATTATATATAGCTTGTCAGATTTTGATTACAAATATCCAGCTATTAATTCATTTTCTGCTTTAGACCCTCCAGGTAAAGCTAAATTCAGCTGCGTCACATATCAAAATGCAGAGCACGTCAACTGCTCTCTGACGACCACAACTGAGACCTATTTATTTACAAATTTCACAGTGACATTTCAGTAAGTATGTCTTATTCAAATTTTACTCTTTTAACAGTTTGATTACATAAAAGTGGTATTGTACGCTTTATCATATCAGAATGTGACAGGAAGTAGAAATTCTTTACTCAAATATAGAGTTAAAAATTGAAACAATCTTTTTTTTCCATGCAAAGTGACAATACATCCCAGTTCCTTCAGTATGCGATGAACGAAGATGGTCAAGTCTCTATTCCACGATCGCTGTTTGTTGAGAACATGACATACAAAGTCCATGTAAGAGGTCACAATGCATTAGGAGAGTCACACTCTACTTTCAACTTCTCGATCTGGGACATTGGTAAGATACTAAATGACAATATCTTACTCATTTCTGAAGCACTTTCTCATTTTGATCATATTATGAGCTCTTAATTGTTCTTTTACTCAGTAAAAGTGGTATATAATATATTTTGACATACCAGATGTGCACTGAATTGTGATGATTTTATGACGTTTTTGTTTAGTGATTCCAAACACTCCAGAGATAACACAAGTTGTGTATGAAAATGGGACTCTATCTCCTACAATATGCTGGGATGGCTCAGAAGATATGCTGAAACCAATTTTGAGGTTCAGAAAAGCACATGACCAGGACTGGGTAAGAGTGAGATGCTGATTTCTTATACAGTGCCTTGTGAAATTATTCAAACCCCCATTTTTTTCACATTTTGTTATGTTGCTGCCTTATGTTAAACAATTTAAATTATTTTTTTCCCACATCAATCTACACTCCCTACTCCATAATGGAAAAGCAAAAAATAGGTTTTTAACATTTGTGCAAAATTATTAAAAATAAAAACTGAAAAGATCCCGTTGCATAAGTATTCATACCCTTTTCTGGGACACTTGAAATTTAGCTCAGGAGCATTCACATTGCTTCTAGATGTTACTACACTTCGAATGGAGTTAAACTGTGGCAAATTCATTTGAATGAGTATGATTTAGAAAGGCACACACACCTCTCAGAAAAGGTCTAACAGCTGAAAATGCATATCAGAGCAAAAACCAAGTCCTGAGGTCAAGATAACTGTCTGTAGAGCTCAGTGACAGACTTGCGTTAAGGCAATGATCTAGGGAAGAGTTCAGAAAAAAATCTGCTGCATTGAAGGTTCACAGAAGCCTCCATTATCCATAATGGAAGTTGATTGCAACAACTAGGACTCTAGAAAATGTCTGCCAGCCTCCATCCAAGCTGACAGAGGTTGAGAGGTGAAAAGGTGAGGCAAAGAATGGCAGATAATTGCACAAATGCAGATGTGCAAAGCTTGTCACATCATACCCAAAAAGACTTGAGGCTGTAAAGGTGCTTCAACTATGTACTGAGTTGGTATGAATACTTATGCAATGTACTTATTTCAGTGTTTTATTTGAATAAATTTGTCAAATTTGCAAATCTGGTTTTTGCTTTGTCATTATTATGGTGTATGGAGTGTAAATTGATGTGGGGGAAAACTAATTTAAAGCAGTTTAACATAATGCTGCAACAAAACAAAATGTGAAAAAAATGAAGGGGTATGAATACTTTTGCAAGGCACTGTATAAAAAGGGATTTGCAAAAAATGTGTACTGTTAGAGGAATAGTTCATCCAAAAACGGCAGAGAATGAAGAACCTTGAACATCCTTGGAACCTTTCAAATGCAGAAAAGGTTCTTTATAGTCAAAAAAGGTTCTTTAGATTTTTTAAATGTTCTTCAAAATGGTTCTTTCAACAACTGTTCACTGAAAGGTTCTTTGGGAACCAAAAATGGTTCTTCTTTGGTATCATTGCAAAAACACTCTTTTAGAACCTTTATTTTTAAGAGTCTAGGAACCGATTTGGAAGAATTTAACATTACATAACTTGCACACCAGTGGAACCTCTGCAGTGAATGGGTGCCGTCACAATGAGAGTTCAAACAGCAGTCAATCAGTTAATGTCTTGTGAAGTGAAAAACTGAGCAAAACAAATCCATCAAGGCGTTTTCATTTTAAACCATCACTTCTGGCCAAAATATGAGTACATAATTCATAATAACGCTTTTTGCATTAAAAAGTCAATCCTCTCACATCAAAATTGTTTAAGAACAATTTTGGACTGTGTTGGACTTGATCTGTGCATATTTGTCTACTGATTCAGATGAGAAAGCATTATGGATAGCAGACTGATATTTTAGATTTAAGCAATGCTTTAAAGTTAAAAACATCTTCACAATGGACTTTTTGCTTCATGAGATGTCAATTGATGAGCCATTGCTGAATCATGTGGATTACTTGTGGATTATTGTAATGTTTGAAGTCTCGTTCTGACGGCACCCATTCACTACAGAGGATCTAACATTGAGCAAGTTATTGCTCCAGATCTCCAAATCTGTTCTGATGTAGAAAAAAAAACTCATCTACTATCTTATTTGTCCTGAGGGTGAATAGGTTTTCATTTTTCTTTGAAAGCAAGCTATCTATTAGCTAGCTGTCTAAGAGATTTTTTTGCTATCGTATTTGAGCAGGCCCAGGGAAGTGTGAAGGAGCTCCAAGCTGGATGTATTCTGATGCAGGAAGCCTTAGAACCATTGATGCCCTATCAGTTTGAGTTAAGAGTTTGCACTGCTTCAACAAACTGCAGCATGTGGAGTAAAACTTTCAATATAACCAGCCCAGGAATTGGTAATTCCTTTATAGTCACATTAGTCAATGTGTTTTACCTGCATATTGTTTTGTCAATAATTGTGTTTTATATGTTCTAGCACCCTCACACAAACTTGATGTGTGGAGAGTCATCAACAGGAGCAGTACTCATGGACCTCTGAATGTCACAGTGATGTGGAAGGTAACAGCACCACCTACTGGAAAATCTGTATATAACTTAAATTCCTGTCAAATAGTTTGGGGTTGGTAAAATATTTTTTTGTTTTTTAAATAATTTGGCACTGAAGCAACATTTCTTATTATTATTATAAGTTATTACAAAACATTTTTTTGTAGAAACCATGATACTTTTTACATTTATTTTAAATTTACACTACCAGTCAAAAGTTTTTGAACAGTACTTTTTTTTTGTTTTTTTAAGAAGTCTCTTCTGCTCACCAAGCCTGCATTTATTTGATCCAAATAAATCAAATACATCAATTCAATACATCATCAAAAACAGTAAAATAACTGTTTTCTATTTAAAATGTAATTTATTCTTGTGATTAAAGATCAATTTTCAGCATCATTAATCCAGTCTTCAGTGTCACACGATCCTTCAGAAATCATTCTAATCATGCGATTTGCTGTTCAAGAAACATTTTTGTTATTTTTATAAATATTTAAAACAGTTAAGTCAGGATTCTTTGATGAATAGAACGATCCAAAGATCAGCATTTATCCGAAATAAAAAGCTTTTGTAACATTATACACTATACCATTCAAAAGCTTGGAGTCAGGGGGGGGAATTATAGAAATTAATACTTTTATTTAGCAAGGATGCTTCAAATTGACAAAAAGTGATGATAAAGACATTTATAATGTAAAGATTTCTATTTCAGATCAATTCTGTTCTACTGAACTTTTTATTCATTAAGGAAACATGACAAAATTATACTAATACTAAAAATTATACTAATTAATTTTATTTGATAAATTATTATAAAAATGTTTTTGAGCAGCAAATCAGCATATTAGAATGATGTGACTGGAGTAATGATGCTAAAAATGATGCTAAAAAAACAGTTATTTTAAATATTTATAAGTACAAATATTTTGAAATTGTACTGTTGCTGTACTTTGGATCAAATAAATGCAGGCTTGGTGAGCAGAAGAGAAAAAACATTAAAAATCTTACTGTTCAAAAACTTTTGTCTGGTAGTGTATTTAAACATTTTAAGTTATGGAAAGTCTTTTCATTTTTCAAGTAGGTAGTAACTGTCACTTTTTGAAAGAGTTTATTGCCACATATTTGATTAGTAATTAGTGAATCTTTCTGAAATTCTGGTCTGAATTATTAGTGTAATTTTCACAAGTAGCTTTCTTTTAATCAGTCTCTTGAATATGTCTATTCTGTGAGTGATTAAACTACTTAAAAGATTAAAAGATTACTTCAGTAAGTGCTGACTCAAATCACTACAGGAGAGTCCCATGTACACTGGTGGACGTGTGATCTCTCACAGTTCTTCTACAGGTTTCTTGGTTTAGCAGCCGCAGCCCACAATAGTTAATGCATTCTAAGTACTATTTGTCACCTAAGTGCTAAAAATCACACTCTTAAAAATAAAGGTTTTTTATTGGAAATCAGTGGTTCCATGAAGAACCTTTAACAACTATGTAACCTTTCCATTGGACAAAGGTTTTTATAGTGGAAACGGGTTCTTTAGATTATTAAAATGTTCTAGAAAATGTATTGGTATTGCTTTGAAAACCCTTTTTTGCAACTATAATTTTTAAAATATTACTTTGTTTCTGTGAAACATCAAATTAGATATTAATCTGTACACTGTATTCCGGTTATTTTGAAGACAATAGCTTTATATGAGACCTTGAAAATCAAAGGACTACAGCTACTCCAGAATGCATAGTGACTTTCTTTTTCTTCTGCGTAACACAAACAGTGATTTTCAGAAAAGCATCAATCACCATAAATCCATAATATGCAAGTGGTCACAGCTGAAGCTTTAATAAGTTAAAATTAAATAAATTAATAAGGCTGAAGCAAAATTATATTCATATTTTACATTTTTTTAACCATTATGAAAGAATGTTTGGGTGGACTATCTTTATTTCTTCGTCCCACTCAAGAAGCAAGTTTGCGAACTGGATCAGTCCAGTTTGAGAATGAATCATTCAGTTCAGTTTGTGAACCACATCAGGCAGTTCACTGAAAGAACTGACTAAAAAGAACGATTTATAATGTCATATACGGGGGAAAAACATTATTACTGTCCTTTGCCCTCAACATGAACTCACTTGTTGACTATTTATTTCTCCTTTTTCTTACAGCACTATAAACCAGAATATCACAGTGGAGATTTGTTATATTACAAATTATCTTATGAAGAAGAAGGCAAGATTCATGAACTCTATTGCTCAGCTCATGTCACCCATCAAACTCTTCAGCTGAATGCATCAGAGGTTAACATCAGTGCTGTGACAGCAGCTGGTTCCTCCCCACCTGCATCTGTCAGCTTGATATATACAGGTGAGAACTTTATTTTATTTCATTCTTTTTTAGTTTTGAGTTTTGTAGGACACACAATCTTGAATAAATGTTATATTCTACTGTTTGTATGTGTATCACAGGTAAACCAGCCCCCATGATAACACATTTAGTTCCAGCAGCAGGGGGCAGTGTGCTTCTAGCATGGGACGTGTCTCATTACAGCGAGGAGGTGAAGGGCATTCTGGGGTTTGTTGTGCAGTGGCATCAGAGCCCAGTGCACTTAGAATGGAAGAGATTAGGAAAAGACTGTAATTTTACATTCCTACAAGGTAAGAGTTTTCCAAAATTGTGTGCTATTGAACTTAATATCTAAGGATTAAAATAATAAATGCGTTCAGGTTAAGAATTTGATGAGTGACATGAATTGAACAATTCAGTTCATGGGTCTTGCCTACTTCTTAAATTTCTGTTTATTCCTTGTTGGCGGATTGAAAATAATAAATTTTCATTTTATTTTATTGCTGTATACTATTATAACTTTTTCTGTAGCACTTTGAGATTTTCTTTAAAATGTAAAGTGCTTTATAAAGAAAATGTATTATTATTATTATTATTAAAAATGGTTAAAAACATAGTATAACATGTTATGTAGATTAACCTAGTTCATATATAATAAAGTTCAGCATTCAAAAATCTGAAATTGTTCTTGCAGGTATGCGAGACGGTATCCTGTATAACATTTCATTATTTACTGAAGAAGCCAGTGGCGTTTCAGACCCTGCATTTGTTCAGGTTTATTCAAAGGAAGAGAGTAAGTACATGTTTGCTATATTTGCATTTGCATACTTTTCTCTCTTGCTTGTTTTCTAACATGTTTTAAAATGCGATTTATCCCTTTATGGCAAAAAATTATTTTTAGCAGCCATTATTTCAGTCATCAGTGTCACATAATCCTTCAGAAATCATTCTAATATTATTCTATTATATTATATTCTACTATAATTTGATTAAAATGATTACGATTACACTCTAAAAAATGCTGGATTAAAAACAACCCAACTTGGGTTATTTGGCAACACAGCGCTGGGTAAATATTGGATAGAACACATGCTTGGATATTTTGACCCAGGTGGTTGGGTTAAATGTTTTTACCCAACATGCTGGGTTGTTTTATTTAAAGGAACACTCCACTTTTTTTGGAAATAGGCTCATTCTCCAACTCCCCCGAATTAATAAATTGAGTTTTGAAATCCATTCGTCCTGTTTTGGCGATATCACTTTCAGCATAGCTTAGCATAGATCATTGAATCCTATGAGACCAATTTAGCATTGCGTTCAAAAATGACCAATGAGTGTACTAAGACCAGCGCTAAATGTAAAGCTGCGATTTTCTAGGCCGATAAGATTAGGAACTACACTCCCATTCCGGCGTAATAGTCAAGGAAGTTTGCTGCCGTAATATGGACGCAGCAGGCGGAGTAATATCACACAGCGCCTGAAATTAGTTCCCAGCTAGGTAACTTCCAATGAGGAACGCTCCCTGTGCATGCAGTTGGTCACGTTGTGCTGCGATGTGCTGCATGATATTACTGCGCCTGCTTTGGCCATGCTGCGGCTGCAAACTTCCGTGACTATTACCCTGGAATGGGAGTGTAGTTCCTAATCTTATCGGCCTAGAAAATCGCAGCTTTACATTTTCCGCCGGTCTTAGTACACGATATAACTACAGAAGAGTCAAGTTTTAAATAGGACAAATATCGAAACTCATTGGTCATTTTTGAACACAATGCTATATTGGTCTCATAGGATTCAATGATTTATGCTAAGCTATTCTAAAAGTGATATCGCCAGAACAGGAGAACGGCTGAATGGATTTCAAAACGGTAAAACTCAACTTATTAACTCGGGGGAGTTGGAGAATGAGCCTATTTCCACAAAAAGTGGAGTGTTCCTTTAAGTCAACTATAAGTATTTTAGCAATCATTCAAAAGTAGCATTTTAATTTACGTGTATTCAACCGTTCTCTATAATCACTTTTCACCAAAATAATGCTAATTCTTGTGCCGGTGTGTTGGCGAAATCTGAGCCATTGTTGGGCTGCTGTTCGCCGGGGGAACTAAGAACCTCAGACTGCCACCTTGTGTTTAACTCTTAGCTGAAAGATGCCGTGACTGACTCCATAACCTGGCCATAAACAAACAGTATTGAGATTAGAGTACATATTTTAACATCAAATTCAATTCAATTTAGTATTATAGTGAATAAAATCTGTTTACTGTATGTTATGCAAGGCAAAAGGCGTTTCCATCATGCGAAACGACCACTGCTGATGCAGCTGACTGACATTTCGTCCATATGTTGCGTTGCGTAAAATAATTGACAGCACTGTAAAGACTTTATAAACTAAATAAAATGTATACAAACCTTTATTTCGCTGAAGAAGTCCACCAAATCGGCGGCGCTAAGAACTGCTCTCTCTTGTAGAGGACGCAAAAAGCCCAGCTCTGACTGTTACTCAGCAGCTGGGTTGTTTTGTCGGAGACAGGCTTAACCCAGCATTAAAAAAAAAAGCAATAAGCTAAACCCAGCACTTTTAGAGTGAAGAAAAACTACCCAGAACCTGGATAAAAATATTAAAAACAACCCAATAAAATGACCCAATAGGCTGAACCCAGCATTTGGGTTTAAAAACAATAACCCAGCATTTTTGTTTCAAAACATTAGGCTATAGAGCAGTAAAGTGTTATAATAATCCCTGCTCTTCCTCCAAATTGCCACACGAGGGCGGTGACAGAATTTGTCAAAAAAAGGTTTATCAGTTTATTAAGTACAGTAGCATTTTAAAAAGTTGCATTTAAAAACAAGTTTAAACTTTAACTTCTCAGTGATTAAAGGGTCACTTAATCTCTTAAAACACTTTTATGTTCCTTTCCAGAGCCTTTAGCTGGTCCAGATGTATCAATTACCAATGAAGGGAAAAATCAGATTTTGATTCAGTGGAATGAGCTCAACCAAGAAAAACAAAGGGGATTTATCACAAACTACACCATTTACTTCCAGAGACATAAAGACGAGAGACTTCTTCAGAACCGTGAGTAAAACAGCTGTATGTGAGTGTGTTGGCCTGTGGTTTGTGTCTGAGGGGAGGAGTCACATGGTTTGTACACACGGAATCAACACTTTTGTTTGTTCGTCAACATTGTCTCAGCATAAAACACAATGCTTGTTGTTTTTTTCACAAGACCTCAGGTGTCTTCAACCTCACCCCACAAGTGATGCAGTGCACCTTTGTGCATTTCGCAAAGTGGAAAGACTTTACCTGTTTGGTTTGAGACTCATCACTGTCACACCCACAGTTTGACAGCAGGGTTTTCCACCATTTACTGAAAGAGTTCACATCCTCTTCCAGTAACCCCCACTCCCCTACACTTCTGCATTACTGGTCTAAAACTAATGCTCTGTCTGTTGCTCAACTATGACTGCGAAAACATTTAGTGTAAATAAGTTATGGATTTTTGTAGGAACTGACATGGGAACCACTTTTTAAAAGTTTTATATATTGTTGCATTGGTGGATTATTTATAATCAATAACCAATATCAATGCTTAAAAATACAAATCTATACCAGCGTAAACCTAAGCTGCTGGTTTTAGCTTGACTTCCAACCTGGCCAGGGTTGTTTTTAACTGGTTAGCTTGATGGCCAGCTGATTTACTAGACTCACCAGCTGAAAAGTGCCTAAAACCCCCTGTAAAGCCAACTAAAAGACCAGCTCAAACCTGTCTAATTTTTTTTAGTCATACCCTGATGCAACAAAATATGAAACGGAGTATGAAATATGCTAGCCAGGTTGGGAGACAACCTTAAACCTGCTAAAACCGTCTTTAAAACCATCTTAAACCTGTTAAAATCATCTTAAATAACCCAATACCAGCAAACCAGCTGACCAGTTGTTTAAAGTCTGTTACACTCACCAAGGCTTAATTATTTGATCAAAAACACAGTAAAATATTAGCTATTTAAAATAACTGTTCTCTATTTTATTATATTTTCAAATGAATTTATTTCTGTAATGAGAAAGCTGAATTGTCAGCTGCCATTAGTCTTTAGTGTCACATAATCCTTCAAAAATCATTCTAATATGTTGATTTGGTGCTCAAGAAACATTATTAATATCAATATTTAAAATGTTGAATATATATGTGAGTGTGTGTGTGTGTGTGTGTGTGTGTGTGTGTGTGTGTGTGTGTGTGTGTGTGTGTGTGTGTGTGTGTGTGTACCTGGTATTCATCACGTTATGGGGACCAAATGTCCCCACAAGGATAGGAATACCAGTAAATTTTGACCTTGTGGGGACATTTCTCAGGTCCCCATGAGGAAACAGGCTTATAAATCATGCACAATGAGTTTTTTTGAGGAAGTAAAAGTTTGCACAATCTCCTGTGAGGGCTAGGTTTAGGTGTAGGGTAGGGTTAGGGCGATTAGTACGGTTTGTACAGTATAAAAACCATTACGCCTATGGAATGTCCCCATAAAACATGTAAACCAGTGTGTGTGTGTGTGTGTGTGTGTGTGTGTGTGTGTGTGTGTGTGTGTGTGTGTGTGTATATATACATATTTTTATGTAGGATTGTTGTAGTTATATTTTGTCGTGTTGAGGTAATATTTTACTATTGCGAAAAAAAAGAAAATAATGTAGAGGTGTTGGAAAAAAGCTATCACTCTCAAAGGGACAGGCCCACATATCACTTTGCACTGAAACTGAAAACTATTTACAGGTGGGCTTCACATGCTTAAAACTGTAGCATGTGACTACATTATAAAATACTTGTGGTCAAAAAATTATTAGAGAGTAAACTGTGGTTTATATGTCAGTGGGCGTTCATATAGCCTGTCTGATCTGGCTGGGCATTAATGTATTCACGTATTCTCTAGAGTCTCACTAGAATCTCTTGAGGGCCTCTGTCTTCGGTGCCATTTCTGCGTCTTTAAAGTTACATCTCTGGCTGGCGCGAATGAGACCCAGCAGCTATTCTTAACATGTGGCTTCAGGCATGACAGGAAGTAGAGACAACAGCGGAAAGCATGTGGCTATGTGCAAATGTTTCTGTCTCCGACATAAGCTACTCTAACCAAGCTGTTAAACAGACACCAGTAGCTAAAAAATGTCTGTCATTATCCAGTGGCTTAACGGTATTGTCAAAAAAAGCAAAAAAAGTACATAACAGCTTTCTGAGTGTTAAATATCTCCACCCTTCTGAAAAGTTTGCTACATGAGCATTTTAACTTTCATGTTTTATTCTACTGTTACTCTTAGTTTGTTGACCCCTAACCATGACACCTGGTTTCATAGACGAACTGTCAGACAGCTAACTAGTCATTGCTGAAGTAGAGTGTGAGTGCAAATGAATCTTTAATATTATTTTCTGCTGAAAGAAGCATCCTGGAAGAAACACTCCTCATCTTCTGTGTTTTATGTGTTCTTGCAGAAACTGTGCCTTTTGCATCTCCTAGACGTTTGACTTGGGAGCTGCAAGGCCAACGGGAGTGTTTCGATATCCTGGTCTCTGCATGGAATTCTGCGGGAGAAGGGCCTAAAGGAAAACCTACCACTTGCTGTTGTCACAGCAAACCGTCATACCAAACTGCAGGTGCCTTTTCTTATGAAATAGATATCCACCTTAGTTTTGCCGTAGGAGTGGGTATGGCCATTTGTACATTTTATGGGTCTGGCTTCTGGTCTCATCTGTGTTCAGCTATTTTTAGCTGTACAAAACTGCTAATTTTGCTGCTTGATATTGAAAATTGGTGTGTCTTAACATTTTATTTTAATGTATAATCCTAATTATGAACACAATGATTTGAAGTGCAACGTTAATATTCTTCTCATTATTTTCATATAGCGGCTAATGAACCGGAAGTCTCGCCCATAGGCTAACTTCCGTGTTGAAAAAAAGGAGAAACTTTGACCTTAAAGTCAGTTTAAAGTACTATTAAATATGTGTTCTCGATGTTGTGAACACATATTTATGTGTTATTAACCACCCAGCCAAATTTGAATTTGATTTTTTTTAAAAAGCACGTAAATAAAACAAGTTATCAAAATCTTGAAAAAATAAGCAGTATTCTCTGCTCTCAAATGCTGGGGGCATAACGTCTAGAGCTGTTAAAATGGCTGAAAAACTAAATTTGAATTATATTTGAATTTAAAAAGCATTTTAATTTAATTTGGGTGAAAAAAAAAGCTTTTGGCTTCTCTCCTAAGGCCACAAGAGAGCACATCAAGCAAAATATTACTAATGCAAGTTTATTCAAAGCAATAAAATAACATGACATTTATAAAATAAAATAACATTTAAAAACATGAGATGCAGTGGGATGGGAAAAAAAAAACGCCATAAAGCCTCAAGATATGTTTTTTCAAAGCTGAACTTGCATTAATTTTACATAGCGTTTTTAAAATATGCATCTCTCTTGTGCGAGATGCAAGTGATAGATGTCACTCTAGAAAGAAAATGCGCGAAATAATGCGTTCTGTGTGAACGGCTTAGTTTCACATAAACAAGATGTTCTCCGCATTTATGTTCCCTTTTTCCGCAATATTTTTAATAAACAACGCAGCAGCGCCACATCTAGTGGCTTCAGATGGATAGGATAATAAAAACATTATAACGCAACGACAATTGCATCGTCTTCACATCTTGTGCACCACTGATAATGCTACCTCCTTAAAGGACACCTAAAATTCGAATGCTACGTTCTTGAATTAGAATGTGGGTTTTTATTTTCAATTTGACGAATATTTGAAATTACACTTTTTTTTGACAGCCCTAGTGGCTTCATCGCAGAAAGAGGACACTAGCATTTGAAAGCCGGAAAGCTGCCGCCTCTCTCAACTGCTAAATACCACTATAACCTAAATGAATGACCAAGCTGTTTTGTAAATTATCACGGCCAGGTAATACGCATTTACGTGACAATGGCATAGCTAGCTGGCAAACTGTAGGCTGTAGTACCTAACGTTTATGATAGTAACTGTTGGGTGGTAATTGAGTGGCTAATCACTGATGCTAATGCACTCTAGCAATTATAGAGGGTTTGCACTTATGTCACGGTTTGTTCCGTTATCTGGATGCACTGCCATATTGGAGATGCTCGGATGTACGGTTAATGTACTAAAGAATACGTTCTGCTAATTTATGCTGTCTAAACCATGCAAAAAATGCGTTGAAGCTTCTAAATCATATAGAGAAGGACTTGGTAAGCAGGAAAGGGCATGATATTTTGACAAACTAAACTTACAGGAACACTCCACTTTTTTTGGAAATAGGCTCATTCTCCAACTCCCCCGAGTTAATAAATTGAGTTTTACCGTTTTGAAATCCATTCAGCCGTTCTCCTGTTCTGGCGATATCACTTTTAGCATAGCTTAGCATAGATCATTGAACCCTATGAGACCAATACAGCATCGCGTTCAAAAATGATCAGAAAATCGCAGCTTTACATTTTCCACCGGTCTTAGTACACAATATAACTACAGAAGAGTCAAATTTTATATTGGACAAATATCGAAACTCGTTGGTCATTTTTGAACGAGATGCTATTGGTCTCATAGGATTCAATGATGTATGCTAAGCTATGCTAAAAGTGATATCGCCAGAACAGGATAACGGCTGAATGGATTTCAAAACGGTAAAACTCAACTTATTAACTTGGGGGGAGTTGGAGAATGAGCCTATTTCCACAAAAAGTGGAGTGTTCCTTTAATAGTGGGTAAAGATTCATACGAGCAGTATTAATTAAGATATTAGCCTAATATTTCACCTATCTCACCGGTAATGATACAAACAAACGAATGTTGTCAAGACTTTTGCCCTGGAAATCCTGGTTCAGTTTGGCCATCCACAAATGCCTTCTTTCCTCAGTCTTTTGCATTGTTCTCCTTGATTTGTTATAACTTTTGGCAGTCTATAGTATGTTTTCCCAGTCCTATCGATTTGTATACAGCCCAAAACATGACAATAATTGACCATTTTCAGCAGAAATAATCAGCTAAATTTGCGAGTTTCGTTCGATTCAGTGACATTGTTTGTATTCTGTTCCACCAATATGGCCGATTGATGACGCATTCTGAAAACACTCTGTAGTGTTAAGGTCACTGCACACAGAGTCAGAAATTTTCATCCGAAATGTTTGCACATTAAAAAATAAATACAATCTCACGTTGTGTTTACACACTGCCTGCGAAACTTTTTTCTGTAATAAAAAAAAATCGGATCAGATTCGATTTTTTGCGTTTTCGCATCTGTAGCAAGCATTTTGATAGCATTTTTTATACGAAAAAAGGCATACGAAAATTACAGTCACTAAAATGACCTTCAGTGTGTCATCGAAACTTGATTTCAGGCCGCCAAAATTTGACAAAAACAAAAATAGGGAAAAACTTTAACAATCTAACTCCACAACTCAGTTCCACATAGTTCACAGTCTTTGTAACACATTTCAGCAATACATTTTTAACATTTATAATGTGTTTAGAAACAATTCTTTGAATTGCCTTTACACAGACAGTCACAATATGTAATGTTTCTGTTTGAACAAATGAAAATTTTCTCATCTGCATTTACTCATCCTCATGTCGTTCCAAAACTGTACAACTTTCTTTTATCTGTGGAACACAAAAAAAGATTTATAAAACGAATAGTTCTGGTCCTTGATTCTGACTGGTTGAGCCGCATTCAAAGCTGTTACTCTAAAAAAAAAAAAAGGTGTATGTTTTTAAAAATATACACCATTGTTTACCACTTTGTTGCAAACAATAATGTTTTTATTAATATCATTACACTTTATTTGCGGTTTTATTTAGTGAAAGCTTACTACGTATTTGAAATAACCATTTTATTAAAGCAATAAGCCCCATGAAGCTGTGGTTTACAGTCAATCTGCTTCACCTCACGTCTAATAACGCACTGTAAACCACAGCTTCCTGGGGCTAATTTCGAAGTCAGTTTTTTCCACAGAATAAATGTCATTGAAACACTGGACCACTTTCATTGTATGAACGAAAAATCTTTTTTGCAATATATACATTTTTTTATGTTCTACTGATGAAAGAAAGTCAAACTGTCCCTTTAAGAGAATCAGCATGAGTTTCAGTGCACATTCTGACTATAATATTACTCATGGTCTAGGGTAAGGGTTAGTATTGCATACCATGCATACACAAGAAACTGAATAATATTCATGCATTATTCATAGAGTATGCACTTTCAATATTAGGAACAGTTAATGCAGAATTGTTCCAACAATACCATATCATGCGTTTATCCTAATGTGCTTAATGTGTTTCCAGGTGGAATGATAGCTGGAATTTGTTTGGCTGCTGCTGTTCCTATGGTGATCCTGGCTAACCTTATGTACCTGAAATGTGTGAGACAAAGGTGACGTGCTGAACTAGGGGGTTTTGGTTTTTACTGCACTTTCATTTGTGCAAGTAGTTTCACAATGTGGCTTATGCCTGCAGTTTTTCATAATGTTACAGCCACAGTCAGTGTAAACATGATGTGCAAGTTAGGTGTTTGAGTGTGTGTGTAACTGTCTCAAAAAACTTTCTTTACAGAATGATGAAAATGTGCATGTCCTTTGGAGTCTCTTGGATTTTTGAAAATCTACCAAAATTTGATAACAGCAATGCTATAAAGCTACTAAAGGTAATTTTTGTTAAATGATACAATTAACATGCAGTATAATGAGTTTGGCGGTCTTCTCTAGGACAAATACAACACAAGTGATGTTGTGATGTGGGTTTAGTTTGTAGCTCACAAGGTTGGAGGGGGTTACCTTATAATTCAAAGGTCAGGCGCTTTGTGTTCAAATAGAGGTAGTCTATTTTCACTCTTCGGAAGCGTACTGAACTTCAAGATTCCACAGAACCAAAACATAACAGCTGAATAGCTGCTGCCATCAATTGCATTTGAGAAAAGCAGCATTTATAAATCACCTGGCCAGGTATACTGAGTCAGTACCCTGTTTGGCATGTGGGCAGGTGGCCCAAAAATGTAACCTTTGAAAAATACAAAACATTTCTTATTTTTAAAAAAATTTCCACTAGAATTTCCCCCACTATGAAGCACAGTAGCAGAAATGTCATGGTTATACATGTCCTCAGTAATCGTCAAAACAATTACTGAACTTTGATTAAACAAAACTGTAAAATAAAAGTGCCAATGTTCGTTTTAACAATAAAAAAAGAACGCAGCGAAATTATGAAGTGGTTCTCATTCTCATTGAGTGGTTCTCAACTGAAAAGATGGTTGTAAAAAAGTAAAACTATCATTGACTTCATTTACACAAAAGTCGTTCTAAACCTGTAAGACCTTCGTTCATCTTTGGAAAACAAATTAAGATATTTTTGATAAAATTCGAGAGCTTTCTGAACCTGCATAAACAGCAACGCAACTGACATGTTTAAGGCCCAGAAGGGTAGTAAAGACATTGTTATGGTACTGTGGTGAAAACACATTGAAGACTGCACACAAAAAGTATTCTCGTAGCTTCATAAAATTAAGGCTGAACCACTGATTTCACATGGACTATTGTAACAATGTCCTTACTACCTTTCTGGGCCTTGAACGCGGTTGCGTTGCCGTCTATGCAGGGTCAGAAAGCTCTTGGATTTCATTAAAAATATCTTAATTTGTGTTCCGAAGATAAATAAAGGTCTCATTGTTTTCATACTGCATCTCGATACTTATACCACTTTTCTATCTTAGGATGACAGCTATGGCCCTTGGGGAGCTCTTCCTGGAGACTGTGATCCTCCCTTAACTCCCATTGAGGAAGTCAGTCTCTCTTTGGAGAGACAAGACTCTTATCCAACTGTGCTTCATGTCACAGAAACGGCCACGACGCACCTGTTTTCCATTGATTCTCCTTATAAACCTCAGCTATTGACCGCTTCACAGAGGAATGAAGACTTCTCTGAGAATACAGATGAAGAGCTAAAAGAGGAGGACCAATTTCCTTTGTTGGTGTCTCCATCACATAATGACTTCAGTTGGGATTTAACCTGTATTCCCGTGATACATGGACGTCTTAATAGCTTTTTAGCTATGGATGGAGCTCTGGGATCTTTGGGTGTTCTTGAAGATCTCCTCGCTCCCCCTCAGACAGCCTCCAATAAGGATGTGGATGTGAATGAGAGGACTGTGGAAAAAGGAGATGTAAATCAGAGCACTTTCACAAGTCAAACTGTACTACCCAATGACCTGGAGACCTGCCTCAGAGGCCCTGTCTTTAATTCCAGCCCTTATTCCCCACAAAGGCTTTGTCAAAGTTTTTCAGTTCCAGAAGAGAGTTAAGCACTCTATTTTAAAGGAAATACCATGTGGCAAGAGTACTTCTGAACTATAGGCGCATGGATGTGACCATAAACACAAGCATTTCCAGGAGATTGTATAACATCATCTTGTACATGAAGCATTAAGTGTTTTTTCCCAAGGATTTGTCAGTGATGATACTGTATTTTCTCTGCATAGTCTGCTGTATTGGGGCTAGTCAGATACATCTAAATCACATTGTGGTTTCCGCTCACTCTGCGGATAGTATGTAAAGTAAGTTGTACTGTACGTTGCTGATCAGTTTTTTCATAGTAACTTCTTCCTCTTGAATACTGTTCTGACACAAAAGGAAAGATACACGACTGACACACTGCACTTTTTTCTGTTTAACTGTATTGAATGTGCACTTCGAAAACTATACTTGCAGATAATATAATATTAACTCAATGAAAAGCATCTTATTGTAAAGTAGTCAATGAACAATGAATGTGGTTAAAAGAATAAAAAATCACCTTTGTGTGATTTAACATAATCATAGAAGTGTACTTAAACACGTCTATTATTATGTTTCCTATATAACATACTTAAATACAGTTAAAAAGTGCATAAAATTTCCTACTTAAGTGGGTCAAAAAGCACACTTATGTTCAACTAATTGCATTAAATGTACATTTAAACTTTTATACCATTTTATTTAATTGAAATTAAAGGGATAGTTCACCCAAAAATTAAAACATTGTCATTAATTACTTACTTTTATGTCACTCCAAACCTGTAAGATCTTCGTTCGTCTTCAGAACACAAATTAAGATATTTGTGATTAAATCTGAGAGTTTTCTGACCCTCCACAGACAGCAAAGCAAGTAAGCAACCACCATGTTTGAGGTCCAGAAAGGTAGCCAGGACATCGATAAAGTAGTCCATGCGACATTAGTGGTTCAACCTTAATTTAATGAAGCCACAAGAATGCTTTTTTCTCTTGTGAATGCATGATGAAGACTGACAGGGAAGAAATTGTTGAATAAAGTCCTTAATTTTGTTTTCTTTAAATTACAGTTGAACCACTGAAGTCACATAGAGGTCTTATGGGTTTGGAACGACATGAGAGTAAGTAATTAATCTCAGAACGTTCATTTTTGGGTGAACTTTCCCTTTAACATGCAATTAGGTGTCTAAAAACATTACATTCATATCACACTTAAAGGGATAGTTCACCCAAAAATGAAAATTTGATCGTCAGTAGAACACAAACTAAGCTTTTTAACTCAAACCGTTGCTGAGCCCGCGCTCAGGACAGTTGGACATATCAGAGGTAAAAATTATATAAATACTTTGTTTGTGTTCTACTGAAGAAACAAAGTCACCTACATCTTGGATGCCCTGGGGGTAAGCAGATAAACATCAAATTTTCATTTTTGGGTGAACTATCCCTTTAAGTATATTTTTAAAGTACATAATTTCAGTAAAATCAGATCAAATATGAATAAAATAAAACAAAGCAAATAAAGTGTAATGATATTGATAAAAATATTCTTCTGCCAAACAATGTAGTTCCTCAGAAACAGTTGTGGTTGCAGCAAAGTGGTTGCAACACATTCCAGGTGCTAAATATCACGCTATTGGGGTTGTTCAACCCGCGGACATGAAAAACAACCCACAGCAACAGTGTTAAAGTAGCCCAATTCCGCGGAAAACCACGGACTTGGCAACACTGTGGATGAGAGACTATGTGTTTGTGCATGTGTTGGTATTCCCTAGGTTCTGTGGACCAAATGTCCCCACAAGGATAGTAATGCAAATTTTGACCTTGTAGGGACATTTTTTGGTTCCCAATTAGAAAACAAGCTTATAAATCATACAGAATTATTTTTTCAGAAAGTTTTATGTGAGGGATAGTATGGAAGGGGATTGAAAATACAGTTTGTAAAGTATAAAGACCATTAAATCTATGGAATGTCCCCATAAAAGAAATCCAATGTGTGTGTGTGCTCATGTTTACGTGTGTATCTATCTATAGATATATTATCTATATCTATATCTGTGTGTGGGTGAATGTGTGTGTGTGTGTGTGTGTGTGTGTGTGTGTGTGTGTGTGTGTGTGTGTGTGTGTGTGTGTGTGTGTGTACCTGGTATTCATCACGTTGTGGGGACCAAATGTCCCCACAAGGATAGGAATACCAGTAGATTTTGACCTTGTGGGGACATTTCTTAGGTCCCCATGAGGAAACAGGCTTATAAATCATGCACAATGAGTTTTTTTGAGGAAGTAAAAGTATGCACAATCTCCTGTGAGGGCTAGGTTTAGGTGTAGGGTAGGTGTAGGGTGATAGAAAGTACGGTTTGTACAGTATAAAAACCATTACGCCTATGGAATGTCCCCATAAAACATGTAAACCCAACGTGTGTGTGTGTGTGTGTGTGTGTGTGTGTGTGTGTGTGTGTGTGTGTGTGTGTGTGTGTGTGTGTGTGTGTGTGTGTGTGTGTGTGTGTAACATTCTGCTCATGCTCAGAAAGGACTTCCTGAATGCATATTGGCCCACTAAATACAGATTTTAGGAAAACAGTAAGCATGATATTTTAAGGGAACTAATACATTTCTTGTACCACAACTGCAGGTGTTTCAAAGCTCAGTAAACAGGAACTACACCTTTATATTTCAGTGTTAGTTTACAGGAATTGTGGTAAGTTAGAAGTGTTTATACATTTTAGAGCTATGATTTTCTTGTTTAAAATAACTGCCTTTAACTGAAAATTGTGTGTTTGCTGTTGTCCTTTGGCATTATTGACTCACTATTTTCCTATTTACTACTGAAAAGCTGCTTTTTGTCTTGACTTTTCCAACCAATGAATAAAATCTTGCAGTGGAAATGTAACTGCTTATCTTTGACACAGTCAGATTGTGGCTAGAACATATTAAAAACCTGCAAAGCTGCGTTTGACATGTTTATGTTTCATGTCATGTTTAACCATGTTAACCTGATATGTTATTTATACCATTAGCCAGTGAGTCTCAAGAGGTTCATTTTGGTTCTCAGTTACACACCATCCTGCAGAGACACCTGCACCGCAAAGTTGTTTTTAAAACTTCCTGAGAAAGTTCTCATGTCACCCATAAGAATACAGTTCAACAGCTCACTTGTGAGGAGACGTCATCCACTCATTCGTAGCCCTTCTCTGCACAAACATTCCACTCTATTAATGTAGTACTGAATTACACCTTTCGAGATGATGTGTAGGAAATTTAAGGGTGAGTGGGCAGTCTGGCCTTACAAAAGCACCTATATATTTGGTCCCTTTATGATTACGATCATGCTTGTCACGTGAAATAATGTAGCACTGCCAAGCAAATCCTTTGGGTCAAAGAAAACATCCAATATCTTATGGAAGGTTGACAAACCATTACTAAGGCTGTTCAACCTTTACATCTGGAAGACATTCGTAATGTTCTATTGTAAATAATGACTATATATTGTCACAGGGACCCCACTGACACATTTCTTATGTACTAATGCTATGTTAAAGATTATTTAAAATCAGGTCGTTCTCAGCTTCTTGTCGGTTTGACGACACACTGACAGAGGCCACTCCCACGGTAGTCGATTGACAAGAGCGCCTTACCTTAGACCCGCCCTCCCCGAGCTCAAACAGTCAGACTCAGATCGCCATTGCGTGGACTCAGGTGCAGGGGAAGACAAGAATGTCTCCGATTGAGCGATTGAGGTGTTCTGTTGCTGGATGTAATAATGAACATAGTAGTCGTCATTTACTTCCGACATCTGAGCCGCTGAAGATGCAGAGGATAACGTCGCTTTTGTTCTTGAAAAGGAAAGCGGCAATCCCGATCTACATATGCGTCTGTGTTCGTGCGAATCATTTGTGATGCAGCTTCATCCACAGCAGAAGTGAGCATAAGGGTTTTTTATGCATCTTTGCAACTGGCATTTTTTAATAATGTGCTTGTTGGCAAGTTTTGCCGCTAAACGTGGCTAAACACGGCTATAGTAAACATTACGGCTCATCCTACGGCAAAAAGGGGCAAGGCAAGCAGAGCTCATTTGCATTTAGAGGACCATGCAATAGAATGAGTTGATTTTTTGCATACAGTGTAATACATACTTCAATTTAATTTAGGAGGTTTCCTGTCAGTCAAGTTTCCTCTCATAACAGCACACCTCCATTAAATGTAACCCGTTTTAACCGGTTTGGCACAGACTACCCAACATTGGGTTAAGCCGTGCATACACTGTGCGATTTCCACCAGGTACCATCTCACACTGTATAAGAAGATCACATCCGATGTAAAGCCAAAGCTCATGATTTATACGCTCGGTCCGGACCGATTGACGAGCTGTGACTTGACTGCTCACGCTATAATGTGTAAAATCAACACGTCATGCCCCCTGAACCCGGAAGACAAACAATGCACGACCAAGCTGAAATTCGGCCCGATTCAAAAAAGAATTCGGCACAAAATAGGATGAAAACCGCACAGTGTATGCCCGGCTTTACACTGACCCAGCACTGGATAGGTGTGTGAGGGGATTCATCATTTGTATCGACAGAATAATCAACAAAAATAACCCAGCAGCTAAGTTACAGAAAAACTACTCAGCACCTTGGTAAAAATTTGAAAAATAACAATAGGTTATTGTCGTAACCCCGGTTCTCTGAAACATCGAGTGGAGAGATCCACCTATGGGAAGGGCATCCGTACCTGACCTCTGCAGAAGCATCCAATTGCACCAAGTCTGGCTTGACAGACAGGAGCGCGTGCCCACTGGCAGGTAAGGGGCCGCCCCTTACCGAGCGCATAAAAACCCCTGCACGCGCTACCTTTTCTCAGTGAGCATATTCGCTTCTCGCGGCAAGCGGGGCAAACTTGGTGGATCTCTCCACTCGATGTTTCAGAGAACCGGGGTTACGACAGTAACCTATTGTTCTCTTTCATCATCTCGTGTTCGAGATCCACCTATGGGAGATATGGACAGCTCCCCGGTTGCCCAATACACTCACAGTGAGGCCCTGTAAGCCAGAGGACGGTCACCTGGAGAGGCGGTGCTTGACACGTCACTAAGGATCAGACCCCCATAATAAGCATGAATACCAGCCGTGCAGAATGAACAGTGGTAACATGCACATAATATGGCCACACACCTCATGCTGATATATTAATAATAATATATGCACACATAATAAAGATGTGTGTGTGTGGGGGGGGGGGGGGGGCAGATGACTTGCTTAGAAACATGAATAAGCTGAGTTGGACCACTCAAGCCTAAGGTGTTAAGGGTCCGAGGGCGCAACCCAACGAAGAACCCACACCTAAAACAGAATGAGCTACCGGGGTCTGGGTGACATCCAGCCGGTAGTATCTGACAAATGTATGTGGTGAGGCCCAGCTTGCAGCGGCACAAATGTCCTGCAAGGAAACCCCGTTAAACAGAGCCCAGGAGGCTGCCATGCCTCTAGTGGAGTGAGCTCTGAGGCCCTCTGGAGGACGCACTCCCTTAGATTCATATGCCAAGGAGATGGCTTCCACAAGCCAATGAGAGAGGCGTTGCTTAGAAATGGGATTCCCTGAGTTTGGGGGGGCCCAAGAAATGAAGAGCTGGTCGCTCCTCCTGAAAACGCTGGTTCTGTCAATATAAACCCGTAAGGAACGAACAGGACACAAAGCGTTTAGCCTCTTATCCTCTGTAGAGGAGAAAGGAGGAGGATGAAAGCTGAATCACCTCACACGTGAATGCTGGGAAGCATTTTGGCATGAAGGCCGGGTTAGGCCTTAGAAAGACCTTATCTCCATTGATGGAGAATTTCGTGCATGAGGAATGAACTGAGAGTGCATGCAAGTCACTGACACGCTTGGCAGATGCCAGTGCCAGGAGCAGAGCTGTCTTAAGTGACAGAAGCTTGAGAGAAATATCTCCCAGCGGTTCAAAAGGATATTGAGACAAGACCTCCAGCACCATGGAGAGGTCCCATTCTGGAATCACTCTTTTAGTGACTGGAAGGGAGCGGCGGGCACCTTTCATAAATCTACGAATGAGGGGGTGTTGCCCCACCGTCGTGCCATCAAACCCAACATGACATGCAGCGATAGCCGCCAAGTAAACCTTAATAGTGGAAAAGGATCTTCCACCATCGATAAGGTCTTGCAAAAAGCTCAAAATAGCAGTGAGTGAGCACTGATATGATATCAGCCGGCGCTCATCGCACCACTGCTCAAACACACGCCACTTACAATTGTAGAGGGAGCGTGTGGAGGAGGCTCTGGCATTCTGAATGGTAGCGACAACACGTGGGGGGAGCCCCAATGTGTTTAAGTTCGCCCTCTCACGGGCCAAGCCCATAGAGCCACCCTGTCTGGGTGGGGATGGTAGATCTCCCCGTTCGCCTGAGACAGGAGGTCCGTGCGTAGCGGGAGAGGCCACGGCTGTGCATACAGAAGAGGAATTATCTGTGCCAGCCATGGAGATTTGGGCCATCTGGGTGCTATCAGAATGAGAGTCAGGCTCTGTTCCTTCACCCTGGCCAGAGTGGGCGCTATTAACGATAGCGGAGGAAATGCGTAGAGGAGCACATTGGGCCATGGATAGGCCAGTGCGTCCACGCCGAGGGGGGCGTCCTCGTCCCGTAGCGAGAAGAACATAGGGCACTGGGCGTTTTCGCGCGAGGCGAAGAGATCGACGGTCGCCTGACCGAACCTCTTCCACAGTTGCCCCACTATCTGAGGGTGGAGGCGCCATTCCCCATAGAGCGGGTTCCCCCTCGATAGAAGGTCTGCGCCTCTGTTCAGAACGCCTGGGACATGAGTCGCCCGTAACGACAGGAAGTGTTGCCTGCTCCATATTAACAGCCTGTGAGCTAGAGCATGGAGCTTTGAAGAGCGCATCCCCCCTTGGCGGTTGATATAAGCCACGGCTGTGGTGTTGTCGCAACGCACCAGCACGTGATGCCCTTGCAGGCGGGGGAGAAAATGAGTCAGAGCTTTCCAAACAGTGAGGAGCTCCAAATAATTTATGTGGGCTGAGTGAAGTGTGTTTGGCCACACACCGTTCACTGTCCTGCCCTCCTGAGTGGCACCCCATCCTGTTAAGGAGGCATCTGTCGTCACCACTTTGCGCATCATGATTGCCCCGAGGGGAGTTCCATGAGCGTAAAACCCCACATTCCTCCAGTGGCGCAGCGCTGCAGTGCATGTGCGCGTCACCGATACAGAGCGGCAGAGATCGCGTAAAGGGCTGAGATGAAGAGATAAAACCCACTTCATGAACGCCCTCATTCTCAGAAGGCCTAAAGGCAGGACATGGACAGCCGAGGCCATAAGACCCTGTAGCCTGAGACATGTGCGATACTGTATCCTCGCCCCCTCTCTGAAAAGCGACAGGCAATTCAGGAGGGACAGAGTGCGCTGTTGCGAGAGCCGCGCGCGCATTGTGATAGAGTTCAGCTCCAGCCCCAGAAATACCACATTCTGCGTAGGAATGAGATTGCTCTTGCTCGCGTTCACTCTGAAGCCGAGCGCTGTGATGTGAGCGAGCAGACGGGCTGTGTTTTGTATCGCTTCCTCTCTCGAATTGGCTATGATCAGCCAATCGTCTAAGTACGTCAGGATTCTGAGTCCCGCTGCTCTCAGCGGAGCGAGTCCTGCCTCCACACACAGACAGAACGTCCTCGGGCTGAGTGAGAGCCCAAAAGGAAGAACTGTGAATTCGTAACAAACGCCTTGGTAGGCGAAACGAAGGAATTTTCTGTGTGGGGGATAGATGCTTATGTGGAAAAAAGCATCTTTCAGATCGATCACGGTAAAAAACGCAGTGTGATTTACGGATCTTAAAAGAGAGGAGTGATTCAGCATTCTGAAATTGTATTTCCTGAGATGTTTGTTCAACACTCTGAGATCCAGAATAGGGCGGAGAGAACCGTCTTTCTTCGGGACTAGGAAATAACGGGAGTAAAACCCCTGACTGCTTGAATGTGGCGGTACCACTTGCACCGCCCCCTTCTCGAGAAGAGCGGAGAGAAACGCGGGGGCCTTGTGGCAAACTGAAGTCTGTACCCCTTCGTTATTGTATGAATCACCCATTCGGGAGCTGACACTGACCGCCAGGCTGCGACATGATTCATTAGAGACCCCACACAAACCGGAGAGTTGCTTTGGGCTGCCAATTCGTCCGGTTCGCTCATATGTGATGCAATGGCGCCATCTAGTGGACAGACTAGGGACGGCGTGCAGGGAACCAGAGAGATGTTCTCTCGCTGAAACGAATTCATTTGATTCGTTTCTATCAGAGTGTTCTTTGTGTTTTGTGTGATGTTTGTGTTGGGGAACACATGGGCTGAAGCCTTTATTGTTTGGGTGAGGGGAATAAGGTTTGCTTGTGTACTCTTCCTCACAACGAGCCCCCCGAACGTGGGGCAACGACACACAACAGCTGCAGAACACATGGGCTGGTCGAGCCCTCCATGAGAGATTCTCCGTCTTTTGGACGGAGTCCCTTGGGCAAACAGCGAGTCTGACGGGCTTGTGGCCCGTGAACGTAGACTCGGAGCCCTTATCGATCCAACATCAGGCCGGCCGCTTCCGTTTCGTGTCGGAATGGGTGGGGTGGGATGGTTTTCCTGCTGCAGCGGCAGCAGCAGCCGTGGTAGGGGCTGGTCTTCCCCAGGCCTTCGCGGAGGGTGGGTTACCCTGTCGCGGAGGTGGTCTGTTGCGAGGCTTATCCTTCCCCTGTTGGAACTGTCGTCCCGTGACGGGGGGGATAGGCAAGCGCGCAGGGGGCGCCTGGCTTGGCGCTGCCTTCCTGGGCAGGCATAGCTTAAAAGCCTCGTCCTCTTTCTTTTTGTCGTCGCATCGCTGTTGCATCAGTGCGAAAGCGGGGCCAAAGAGAGCCTGGCCAGGCTCTACTGGAGCGCCCGCGATGCGCCTCTTCTCGCTGTCAGGGAGACCCGACAGATTGAGCCAGAGTGCGCGCTCCCCTACCACCGAAAGCGCCATGGAACGCCCGCAGGCTTGGACAGACTGACGGGCATTACGGAGGACGAGGTCGTTTACCGTGCGGATCTCCTTCCACAGGGAAGCGGAAGGGGGTCCCTTTTCTATCTGATGTCCCAAATCATCCAAAAGCTCCGCTTGGTAAGCGGAGAGGAGAGACGAGACATTAAGAGCTCTGACTGCCAGGGACGAGGACTTGTAGGCGGCCTGGTAGACAGAGGCGGAAAAGCGGTCCATTTTATTAGGCAAGACCGGTTTCGGAGGGGCGAGCAACCCACCCTGGACAGGGCTAAGGTGTCTGGCAATCGACGGCTCAATGACAGGGGGATCACCCATGCCGAGCGTTGCCATATCTTTTACCTCAAGGCCCGCGAGACCGTGTTTGAGGTTTAGTGGATCGCCCCAGTAGTGCTTCATGTGCTTCGCGCACGCTGGGAGGACGGGGAAAAATTGCTTTCTCGGGCCGGGAGGGAGTCCCAGCAGCTTCCCGTCATAAATATCCCGCTCCTGGTCGGAAGCGCTCTGTGGCGCCGGCCACTCGATTTTGAGCCGCGCGGCCGCGCGTTCACAGACGTCCAGGAGGATAGACTGAGTTGTAGGCGCAGGGGCGTTCATCTGGGGAAAGCCGGAGGGCGGGAAGGCCTCCTCGTCCTCTGACATCCCGAGAAGGCCCGCGTCATCGTCGTCGCCGCCGGAACCGGCCGGTTCGTCGGTCAGCGGGAGGATATCCGCGAAGATGTCCTCTTCGGGGAAAGCAGGATTGGGCTGGTCAGCCCAGTTGAGAGACGTCGCACCCCGGGAGTTCCCCGGTTGCGCAACGTCATCACCGACTCCACCATCTGAGTCCGAAAGGTCGAGCTCGACGCACTGAGTCACGGAAACTTTAATACGGCGCCGCAAAAGCTTCTTGGGCAGCGCGAGGCAATGGCTGCAGTTCTCCGGGTTCTCCAAAGCCTCTTGCGCGTGTTGGAGGCCCAAGCAAATGACACAGAACTGGTGAGTGTCCTTGGCGGCTATTAGAGCTCCACACGCGGCCGGGCAGGCCCGTGATAAAGTACCGCCGGCAGAAGAGGACGACTTGGAGAGCGACATAGCGGCAAGAACTGGGAGCAGGTGAATGAGAGAGAGCGTGGGCGGCTCAGGATGCAGCAACAGGAACTGACCTGTCGGTTGAAAACAGACTCTCACGTCTGGCGGAGGCTGATCAGATGATTTGTCCTCCTGAAGACACAAGTGAGCAGATGCAATCCAACCGTGTTGGTTTACGCAGAGATCGCGAGAAGCGAATGTCAACTGAGAAAAGGTAGCGCGTGCAGGGGTTTTTATGCGCTCGGTAAGGGGCGGCCCCTTACCTGCCAGTGGGCACGCGCTCCTGTCTGTCAAGCCAGACTTGGTGCAATTGGATGCTTCTGCAGAGGTCAGGTACGGATGCCCTTCCCATAGGTGGATCTCGAACACGAGATGATGAAAGAGAACCCAATAAAATGACCCAACAAGTTGAACCTAGCATTTTTAGAGTGCAGAAAAACTACCCGGCATCTGGGTAAAAATGTTAAAATAACCCAATAAAATGACAAAATGGGCTGAACCCAGCATTTGGGTTAAACAAATAACCCAGCGTTTTTTAGAGTGCAGAAAAACTACCCAGCACCTGGGTAAAAATGTTAAAATAACCCAATAAAATTACACAACAGGCTGAACCCAACATTTGGGTTAGGTTAAAACAAATAACCCAGCATTTTTAGAGTGCAGAAAAACTACCCTGAACCTGGGTAAAAAAAAAAAAAAAAAAGTAAAATAACCTAATAAAATGACACAACAGGCAGAACCCAGCCGTTTTTATAGTGCAGAAAAATACCCAGCACCTGGGTAAAAATGTTAAAAAATAACCCAATAAAATGACCCAACAGGCTGAACCCAGTATTTGGGTTAAAAAAAATAACACACATTTTTAGTGTGGATTGCAGCACTTCGATTTTAAGTTTTATGGATCATTCCTGTTATGCAGTACATTTTCCTCTATCATATATTCCTTTAGGCTAATATATTAAAGTAAAAAAATAATAATAAACTGATCATTTTGAATGTAAATCTATAAATCCCTTAAGTTTTTTTTTTTTTTTTTTTTTTTTTTTTAATATTGCAGTTAAGTACATTTAAAAAAAAAATCTGTACAAATTGGACATAATGAACTTTATTAATATAAATGGATTTCCGGTAGGCTATTTATTTTTTCAGGCGTTTTACCCGTTTTATTTATTTATTTATTTATTGGAATAGATAATGGCAGTACTTGTTGGCATTAAAAAATGACAAATAATGAATACAAAAAAATCATCGGTTGACTTCATTTTTATTCTTCTAATTAAAATGTTTCAAAACAAAATGTCTTCACTGTTAATCGATCTCATTAACATATTTTAAATGTTTCAAATAATAGGGAAATTAATTTCCATTCTAGATTCAATGCTGTAAATGTGTAAACAAGAAAGTTCTATTTAAAGTTTTAAACTTAAAATGCACTGCGTAACAGTAATGGCTACAGTACTGCCATCTGTACATCATATTACAGACATGAATAAAAACATTCCTGACTAACAGTATCCTACAGTGTTTTGAGGGCATAGATTACTGATGTCACCAGCACTCATTACTCATTCGAGTTGAAGCAAATCACACAAGCCATTTGCGCGCTCTCAGTTCTTCAACAGAAAAGGGAGGAGATGCGCTTGACGGCTCTACTGCCACATTCAAACCCACAATCAGCACAAATGACCAAACCGAACAACTTTGTCCCATGGGCAGGGGTAAGCATACAGCTATGTTATATACCACCAAGTCTTGAAAAGTAATAAAAGTGTTAAAAATGATAAACCGTTCTGGAATTCAAGTCTCAAAATTACGCGACATTGACGCGACGTGACAAACGCTCTGCTGTTGTAATACAATACGTGTGTACTGCTTAACTACATATTTTCGTTTAGTGTAGAACACGTCTAAATGTTAAAAGAGTGACATAAAATGTGTCAATAAGGAAGTAAAATGGAAAGGCAACGCTTAATATCTGATGAATGGTTGTCCACAGAGGGTCTTGTGAGTTTGTGTGATCTTCAGCACTGAGCTCGATGTCTTCTGAATGTACGTGGTCGGTCCTCATCATGTTGTGCTTCATCTTGGCTACAGGTGCACATGGAGGTATGACAATCATCTTCAATATTCATTTTATGGGCCAGGATTTGACTTTTATTCAAACAAACCACTTCATCCCGTTATTTGGACGTCTTGGAAACTTTAGCATGGCGTCGACGTTTATTCTTAGCCTACTACTTTTCAAAAAAGCATGAAAATACAATGTTGTCATTATTATTTAATGCTAGCTATAAAATTAGGCTTAGCCTTTTTATTGCCAAGAAGTTCAAACGCATCATTGTCATTTCTAGCATAGAATGTTCTATTAAATAAAAAAAAGAACAGAATTTGATGATGTGGTGGAAATTATACCGTGGCTTGACACCATGACTTAAAAAAATGGCAAAATTCTAGAGTGATGTTTGTTTATTGACTGCTGGATAATATTATTATACAAATAAAATACATGACTAAGAGAGTTCTTAAGACCAAAACTGTCTATAGTTAAAGAAACACCAGGACCTTAGATTTTATTTGGTCTAAATATCAAAACATTATTTAGAAAGGGTTTGAAATTAGACATGCTACATTTGTTTAAAACAATTGGCTTCTGTGTTCAGATTTGTATTTTAATTTATCAGATTTCATTTAGTTAATATACACTACCAGTCAAAAGTTTTTGAACAGTAAGATTTTTAATTAAAAAAAAAGTCTCTTCTGCTTACCAAGCCTGCAATACTGTGAAATATTTTACTATTTAAAAGAACTGCTTTCTATTTGAATATATTTAAAATTTAATTTATTCCTGTGATCAAAGCTCAATTTTCATCATCATTACTCCAGTGTCACGTGATCCTTCAGAATCTCAGCTGTTTTCAACATAATAATAATAAATGTTTTTTGAGCAGCAAATCAGAATATTATAATGATTTCTAAAGGATCATCGGACATCACAGACAAGATATTGATGCAAATATCCTGCATTTCCCACAAATATATTTTTGTTGCTTACTCTGTATGCTTCTTGCAGGAACTGTGTGCACTGTAAAGTCAAGCAAAGGTGTAGAAGTACTCTTAGGATCCAACCTTACCGTCTCCTGCTTGTTTAACTACCAATGCACCAAACGAACTTTTCGGAACGGGACACTAATTAAATTTATACAATCCCCCAATTCCTCAAGTGAGGTGTCTGTGGATGTTAAAAATTTAACAAAGCCGAGCACCTACAGCTGCAAGTGTGAGGAGCATGCAGAACCATGTGGAATTGACATCAAACCAGGATGTAAGCATGTATCTTATTTCAGGGTTCCCACACACATGGAAAGTCTGGATCATTTAATTTCTATCCACCTTTTTCTTTAACACGGAAGTAAGCCTATGGGTGAGACTTAGAGTTCATTATCCGCTCTAGGGAAATAAGAAGAAGAATAACAAAGTGCAGTAAATAGTAAAACTGTTTGCGCTACAAACCAGTGTGTTCATAATTAAGATAATACATTCAAATATGGTAAGACACACCAATTTGCAATATCAAGCAGCAAAATGAACTGTTTATTACAGCTAAAATAGCTGGTCAAGGATGAGACCAGAAGCTAGACCCATAAAATTTACATTCTTACGGGAAGAAAAATGTGGATAGTGACTGCATTTCCCAAGTTATTCTCAGTTCTGAAATGCAGTCTTTATATAATGATTTCATCCTAATCTTAAATTATTGAAAAAGTCTTGGAGGTTAACTGGTCCAAAGGTGTGTGGTAACCCTATCTTATAAGTAGCCACATTATTCATTATTCAGAAATTTAAAAGAAAATGCTTGTAAACCAAAACAAAGCTGACGAGTATGATCTGTTCCACCTTTTGGCAAGGGTGGAGACATTGAAACTTTGAAGTGAAATTGCATGCATGAAATATTCATGTGCTTTTTTTTCAGACCCTCCAAATGTTCCACAAAATCTGACCTGCATTCAAAAAATGATATCTGGCAATGTCAGTTGCATTTGGACAACAGGAAGGGGTACCATAATCGGCACAACATGTCAGTTATGGTTAGTAAAACGAGTCTTTACAAGAAGGATCTTTGAGTTTACAGATCATATGTGACCCTGGACCACAAAACCAGTCATATGGGTACATTTTGAATGAATAAATAAGCTTTCCATTGATGTATGGTTTGTTAGGATAGGACGATATTTAGCTTAGATACAACTATTTGAAAATCTGCAATCTGAGGGTGCGAAAAAATCTAAATATTGAGAAAATCGCCTTTAAATTTGTCCAAATGAGGTTCTTAGCGATGCATATTACTTAATATCTAAATGATTTTTCGCATGAAAGAAAAAATCTATAATTTTGACCCATACAATATATTTTTGGCTATTGCTACAAATATACCCATGCTACATAAGACAGGTTTTGTTGTCCAGTGTAACATATGATATAGCCCAAAGCAGAGACACAAGTAAAAGTCTCATTAATTATGTTACTTGATGTTTTTTCTCTGTTTTTTTAGGGTTCATGATGACCTGCACCCTAGCTATATGAGCATTATGGACTCTACAGGACTTTGTTACTCCACCTTCCCCATCAAAAGCTCAATGTCACAGCTCGTAGTGTCGCTCAGTGTCTCTAACAGTCTGGGCTCAAAAACCTCAGGCCCCCACACCTTCATTCTCAGCAATATAGGTAAAGAAATTCCCAAACACATTATTTTAAACCACAAAAAAAGTGAAACTGTTCAGTTCAGTTCAGTACAAGTGTGGCAAAAGTAAAAAAAAAAAAAATCATTGCATGACAAGCTTTTCTTTTCACACCGAAGAGCAGAAATGTTGCATGATGCAAATCAAAGCCACCAGTACAATGCAAGGATAAAATTTTTGTTTGCGTACTTTCAAAACACTAAAGCAGTGGTTCTCAACCATTTGATTCAAAGGCCATTCTCAGTCAAATATTCAAGTGTAGATATTTAAAAATATTTTATTTATGATTGCATAAGTAGAAAAATGTATATTCATAAAAAAATGTTTATGGAGTTTTTAAGATTTTACTAATTTACCTGACTTTCTAAGATATCACAATTTAAAAGGGTGTTCCCTTATAAACCCAGGTTTACAAGAACATGGAAATCCTGGTTCTTCACAAACAAAAAGCTACTTGATTAGCTTTGAGTCTTAGTTGTTTTAGATTATTTACTGGCTTGTTTTGTTTTGGAAGTTTGCTGGTTAAGGACCACTGCATTAAAGAGCATAAAACTAAGGACAGACTAATTGTTTCCTACTATGGTGAAAAACAAATACACTAAAATGTATTTAATATAATTTTATTTCATGCTAAGTATACTACAAATACTTTTACATATTATGTACTTAATAAAAATACCCTGCAATTGTACTTTTAGTATACTAAACTGTTATATTTAAAGTCTGCCAAATTGGAACAACTAATTTTGTACATAATGCATTTTAATTGTGCAGAAGTAGTGCTTAAGTTCAACTAAAGATATACTGATGTATATTTGATTGTGCTAAAGTGAAACGATTGCAAGTATACTTTAGGTACATTTGAAGTATTTTGCATTCAAGACCAAAATTATTTAAAGATCATACAATCCTCATCAATAGTGACATATTTTAGGCTTAATATTAGGAAATGTGCATTGTGCATAAGCAGTACTCCAAATACAGTTTAATTACAGTTTTTATATCAGTAAGCCTTAAGTGATATGTCAGTAAATATGCTAATAGACTTTAACTATACTTAGAATAAAATACATGCATTTTAAATCTATTACTTTTTTACTAGGGTATTTATGAGATAAATGATCAACATGTAAGATGTATATAGCATATATTGCTTGTGATATTGTCATGTTGTGCCTGCGCAAGAAGTGTTGTGGGTTGGGGGATTCCAGAGAAAAAAAATTGGGTCAGTTTGATAGAATTAGTTGTTTTTACACCAACCCACTAGTTGACATTATTATTGCAGATGACTGCAGTAAAAGATCTTATCATCTAAAACCAAAAAAGATTTGGATTGCATTTGGATTGCATCAAAAAATGACGCATTGCTTCTCTGTTTATTTACAGTAAAACCCTCAATGCCTAACATCAGTGAAGTGAGCTGCTCCTCCCGATGGTGCAGCCTACACACAGACAATCACAGCATGAACTTGGTTGAAATCCAATACAGTTCAGGAAATGGGATCCGGAACATCTACGAGGTAAAAGCTTCTGATTCTAAATGTGGTTTAATTGTTCTACATCTTTGGTTGTAATCAGATTGAAGTGGTATTCAGAGTCAAAGGCACTTCTTTGTACTTGCAGACCTATCAGTCGTCTGTCTTGGCAAAGCTGATAAATAAAAATGCAGAGTTGCAAGTCGAGTCAATTCATGATGACACAGACAAAACCCACAAACCTCACAGATTAGTTTGGTCGTCAAAACCACAAGCCCTCCTTGATGACTCAGAACTGGAATAAGAAATGTCAAGAAAGGGGTTTATCGTCATCCTTAGAGTCAGGAAACTGAACCGCTGACTGTTGCCCTTCCCACAATTAATGTCTTGAGGTGTCTTTATCAATGAAATTAGTTTCAGAAATGGTTCCATACAGTACATGACAGCCAGCTTTGAAGAAATATGTTTGGAGATCCAGAGATGATCTTATTGATTTTAAACCTAAAGATGCTTTTGACTGGTGAAAGTGCTTCTGCCATTTGCGTGCATAAAGGGATAGTTCAAACAAATTAAACGTTTGTCATCATTTACTCACTTTCATGTCCTTGGAACACAAATGGGGAAATTCTGATTGCCGTTTGACATCCGTGTCATCAAACAGTGTGTGATTCATTCACAGACGACATGTTGTATTTGGCTGTGAATGAAGATAAACATGTTCATACAAAATTTCTTTCTGGTCCTCGAATCTGATTGGCTGAGGCGAGTGTGATATTCTTGTGATGTCAGAACTCCAACCATTTCACAGTTTGTTTTGCTTGCAGTATTTGTCACAGCAAGGGTCATGGGGGACACCCACAGTTTTTGGAGTCACAGAATGCAGTTTAAAAAGTTTGTTTAGACAAATATGCAGTATGTCTGTTTAAAAAATTTGCTTTAATGTTTTCGGAGATGTGAGCTCCAGGGTGCAGTGGGCGCTCATTAACCCGTCTGAGAGCAGCCACACCTCGGCCAGATTTTCTGTAATTTTCCACTAGCTTTGATGTCTCTATAGTGGATATAATTTGTTTTGGGTAAATCTAACAGGCACTCTTTGGTCTCATAAATCTAATAATTGTTTCAGAGAAATTGTCTTGGCTGAGGGCAAAATCTGATCATGTTATGTTTTGTGTAACTTCAGTGCTGTATATCAAAAACTGCCTTTGTACTTTTGACTGAATTGCCTAGTATTTAGTATTGGGAAATGGTGTGAGTGCTCTCGTGCCTACAGCTGAATCACAGCTTTGCCGATATGCAGTGCCTTGCGAAAGTATTCATACCCCTTTATTAAATTTTTTTTATGTTGATGTCTTATGTTAAATTGCATTAAATTACTTCTTTACCACATCAATCTACACTCCATACACCATAATGGCAAAGCAAAAAAAAAAAAACATTTTTAACATCTTTGCCAATTTATTAAATACCTGAATGATTCCATTGCATAAGTATTCATGCAGGGTTGAAATTTAGCTCAGAAGCATTCATATTGCTTGTAAATGTTACTACACTTCGAGTGGAGTTAACCTGTGGCAAATTCAATTGAATGGGTATGATTTAGAAAAAGCACACACATCTTATTAAAAGATCTAACAGCTGAAAATGCATATGAGAGCAAAAACCAAGCCCTTAGGTAGAGCTCTGTAGAGCTCAGACAGGACTGCATCAGGCCACACATCTGGGGAAGAGTTCAGAAAAAATTCTGGTGTATTGAAGGTTCACAGAAGCATATAGTCTCCGTTAACCTTAATGAAAGATGTTTGAGACAACCAAGACCTCTTCCCAGTGCTGGCCTCTTGGCCAAACTGAGCAACTGATGCAGAAGGACCTTGGCTAGAGTGGTGACCAATAACCTGATGGTCACTCTAGTTGAGCTCAATGATCATATATGCAGATGGGAGAAACTTACAGAAGGACAAACATCACTGCAACACTCCACTGATCTGGGGTTTATGGTGGTGTGGCAAGACTCAATCCTCTCTTTAGTGAAGACATGAAAACACACTTGGAATTTGTAAAAAAGCATCTATAGGACCATCAGACTGTGAGAAACAAGAATCTCTGGTCTGATGAACCTGTTTGAAGGAAACTCATCACCTGCAGATTACTATCCCAAAAGTAAAGTGTGGTGGTAGCAGCCTCATGCTGTGGGGTTGTTTTTCAGTGGCAGGGACTAAGGGACTTGTCAGAGTAGAAGAAAAGTTTATTGAGATTGAACCCAATCAAACATTTCTGGAGAAACCTGAAAATGTCTGCCAGACCCCATCCAAGCTGACAGAGCTTGAGAGGTAAAGAGGCGAGGCGAAGAATGGCAGATAATTGCCAAATGTTGATGTCCAAATCTCATTGCATCATACCCCAAAATACTTGTAAAGGTGCTACAGCTAAGTACTGAGTTAAAGGTATGATAACTTATGCAATGTATTTAAAAAAAAAAAAATCATTTTTTTTTTTTTTTTAAATACATTTATGAAGTTGTGACAATTCTGTTTTTGGTTTGTCATTATGGTGCATGGAGTGTAGATCGATGTGGAAAAAAAGTCATTTAAAACATTCAACATAAGGAAGCAATTAGGGTTGTCACGATACCACAAAAATGACTTACGATACTATACCAGTTGAAGTATCACGATATCGAGTAGTATCGCGATACCATGCAGTTTTCATTCATTTAAAATTCAATTCTACAAAATGAATCAAAATTTCATTAATAAAAAGATGTAAATGAAAACAGACAAGATTTTTCTCTGAATACTTCATCAATGTGAATGAATGACTGGCTACTGTTATCCATTAAAAATCATGTACACAAAACTCATCTGAGCACTGCACAGAAGCTTTATGGAGTGACATTTAGATGTGGTATTAATACATTTAGACTGTACTTATAATTGCATAAATAATGGTATAAGATTAATGTTTTAAATACAAAACTCTGAATATGATGGGAAACTTAAAACCACCAGCAGGTGGCAGCAGTGTTCATGATTGAATCACTAAGTCGTTCAAACGATTCTTTCAAAACGTCTGAATCATTCAGGAGTGAATCAAATGACTGTTTTCTGAATGGCTTAGTGAATCAGTGATTCGCCCAAACCAACGCGGATTCGAACACAGAAACGAAACAAAAACATATTGCTCGTCTTGCTGAAGGAGCATTTATGCTCGCATATCTTGAAATTTCAAAGTTATCAGTTTTTTGTATATTAAAACGTATTCATTTATAATGTTGAAAAAATATATATACAATGATTGATAAGAACCAATTGCAAAGCCACTATGTTCATGAATGGAATTGCATTCGTACTGGCAAAAGATGCTTCCAGAAACGAATTATTACACGTGTTCTAAGAGTGGGTAAATGAATAAAAATACGAAAATACAATTTCTTGTAAAATATTTTTATGTTGAATAATTGATTAAGCTGCTATTTTTAAATAACTTAAGACGGTGTGAATCTGACCCTCTCTTCTGATAAACTGCAGCGTGACGCGACGTGCGCGTGCAACTTCTCATTTCAAACTGAACTGAAGGTCGGGAAACACTGAATACCATATAAAGCGTAGAGACAGCCTGTACTACACAAAGCACAGCAGAAAGACATTTTAGCAATCAACTTATAACATAATGTTTCTGCTGGCGTGCATGTAAACGTTTTAAACAGTGTTCCAGCCGTGCATACAACACATCTCACGGTATTACCGTGTGGACGGTACTACCGTTTCAAAAATGCAATGGCACCGCGGGTATTTTTAAGCTTTAGTATCGCAATTCTACCGTAGTAAAGGTATACCGTGCAACCCTAGAAGCAACATAAAACGTGAAAAAAAAATGCAGTATGAATACTTTCGCAAAGCACTGTACAGCCATATCGCATGGCTACTGGTTTGATCATATTGCTCATATTATATGTAATGAACAGCAAATAAATTGTTCCTGTAAGAATCTTAATAGAATCCTGAACAAATTTATCACAGTTTCTATCATAAATATTAGGCACCACAACCATTTTAAACTTGTGCTCGCATTTTTCACATTCTCTTTTTGCATTTCACTAAAAAAGGAAAATAATATTGCATGGGTTTTATGCTGAACTTTTCCTTTAAATTTAATCTCTACATAGGAATATCAAGGAAGCATTCAAATGTTTTGACAGACATTTTAACAGTAAACCAGAGAAATCTTCATAGTTTAGATATCACATAAACACATTATATTATGTTGTCTCCACAGACTGATGCTAAGAGCAGATTGAACATATCCTCACTGCAGCCAGATACCATGTACGAGTTCCAGATCAGAAGGAAAATTAGCCATACAGTAGGTCTGTGGAGTGACTGGAGTCAATCAAATAAAGCAAAAACCAAAGAAGAAGGTAAGTTACAAAATATATGTGACCCTGGACCACAAAACCAGTCTTAAGTAGCAATAGCCAACAATACATTGTATGGGTCAAAATGATCGATTTTTTAATGGCAAAAATCATTAGGATATTAATTAAAGATCATGCTCCATGAAGATATTTTGTAAATTTCCTAACGTCAATATATCAAAACGTAATTTTTGATTAGTGAAATGCATTGCTAAGAACATAATTTGGACAACTTTAAAGGTGATTTTCTCAATATTTTAGGATTTTTTTGGCACCCTCAGATTCCAGATTTTCAAATATCTCAGCAAAAAAACATACATCAACAAAAAAGATGAAAAAGATTTTAAAAAAAATCAGGTTATGTATGAATCTTAATTTAAAAAAATGTCCCTTATGACCAGTTTTGTGGTCCAGGGTCACATATTACTTGTAAAGACGTTTATTAAGTCACATTTTGTAATTAAACAATTTTGAAGGCAGTTTTCGTGCGTAATTATTGTGAGCTACTTAACTCTTTAAAAGTCATCAGAAAGTGTAAGAGAGATCAAATGAATGTAAGTAGTTCAGCGTGTTCTGGAAAGAGTACTTCAGAAGTATGATGGTGTTAGATAAGCTGACTGTATTGACGTAGGATAGTCACTTCTTTGTCAGCACGCCTCAGGTGCGTGAGATAATGGGGCAAAAATAGCTGAAGCAAACTTGAGTGGTGACCGATTAAATTAACTTTTGATAACATTTTTTAGTGTTACTTGGCCTAGTTGAGAAATAATCACAGAAAAGACTTAAATTTGATGGGAAGCAACTTTTGGTGCTATGTAAAAAACATTTGTGGACATTATTTTAGAGTAGTGCATCCCACAATATACTGATAATCAACAATTTAGTTCATTTACATGCCAAGTGAAGGAAAAAGAAAATTACTGAATGGAACGGTTTTTGTTCTTCTTTTTCTCACCTTAGCTCCTGATAAAGCGCTTGACGTCTGGTATCTCCAAGAACAAAAACCCCCACAATCTGAAAGCAAGTGTTTCCGCATATTTTGGAAGGCAAGTAAAACTTCACCAACCAAAATAATTGTTTGTATTTTCGATGAACTTTTAAATTAGTGGTATACAGGCTACGGACAGAACGCTACATGATCCCCTCCCCCTGTATTTCACTTTTCACACAGGCCCTTAAAGGTCAAACCACCACTAAGCGATGGTTTGCTTGTGTGAATTGCATCTTCCCAAACACACTGTTAGTCTGAAACCAAAAGTTAGCTCACAGTCAGTTTCAGTTTACAAAAACTGAGTAGGGGCTTAGAGGAAATGATGGATTTGAGAATTCTCTCTTTTAGAGTCATGTTTGTGTTAATTTATGGCTGACTCTGTCACAGATTTTGGTTAAATGCATCTGCATAATAGAAACTGCCTTCATTATGTTTTAGGAACTGAATATATCAGATGCTAAGGGGACAATTCAGAGGTATAATATAAGTGTTCGGAAGCAAATGGAAATAAAGAACTCTATCATCGCAGTTCCCCCCAGAAGAAATCAGAGCATATGCTGCTCTTATTGTTCTGTGTCCGTGTCCGCAATTAACTCGGTTGGTCAATCTCCTGTCAAATTTATTCCGCTGCATTTTGCAGGTAAGCCTGTTTTTGATCAAGTAAAGTGTTAGCAATGCTGAGTCAAATAACTGGTCCAGACTTATTTTAAAATGCTAAAAGTCAATGCATGTGGTCAATATAGCAAAGTTAAGCAATGCTTTTTGTGTTCACAGGTCTGGTTTCGGTTTCCCTGTCACACTCGCCATTGAATAATCATAGTATTGCCCTCTCCTGGACCAAGTTTGCCAATGCAGGCACTAAGTATGTGGTGCATTGGTATCCGGTTGAAAACAGAGAGGGGATTCAGTGGATTAGAGTGGTGGATAACAAAGCACACATTACAGGCAGGTTTGATTGGACGGTATGAGTTAAGACCAGTCATAATTAGTTGGTTGGTTTCCAGACTGTAATAAAAGTTCTTTCTTTCTTTCTCTCTTTCTCTCTCTCTCTCTCTCTCTCTCTCCTTGTACCTTTTATTCTGTTGTCTGTTCAGGTCTGCAGCCACAACAATGCTATCAGGGTGCAGTTACTGCTCTGCAGCCATCTGATCCCAAAATGTTATCCATTAAAGGCATCTCCACATGGCAATCAGGTTAATTCTTAATGCTTATTCTGCATAAATGTTCACTGAAGTGGATTAAATCATTATATGTAAATACAGTCAAGCCCGAAATTATTCATACCCCAGGCAAATTCTGACTTAAAGTTACTCTTATTCAACCAGCAAGTTTTTTTATTAGAAATGACACAGACTTCTCCCAGAAGATAATAAGACGATGTACAAGAGGCATCATTGTGGAATAAATTATTACTCATCTTTTATTTATATTTGAACAAAAAGTGGCATGTCCAAAATTATTCATACCTTTCTCAATAATTAATAGAAAAGCCTTTATTGGCAATACAGCAATCAAACGCTTCCTATAATTGCTGACCAGCTTTTTGCATGTCTCCACTGGTATTTTTGCCCATTCATCTTTAGCGATGAGCTCCACAGATTCTCAATTGGATTTAAGTCAGGACTCTGACTGGGCCACTGCAAAATGTTAATGTTTTTGTCTGCTAACCATTTCTTCTCTTCACCACTTTTGCTGTGTGTTTGGGTCGTTGTCATGCTGAAACGTCTACCGGTGCCCAAGGTCAAGTTTCTCTGCAGACTGCCTGATGTTGTTGAGAATTTTGATGTATTGCTCCTTTTTCATGGTGCCGTTTACTGTGATTAGGTTCCCGGATAACCCCCCCAAAACATTAGGTTCCACCGCCATGTTTGACAGTGGGGATGGTGTTCTTAGGGTTAAAGGCTTCTCCTTTAACCCTCATTGTGGCCAAACAATTCAATTTTTGTTTCATCTGACCATAAAACAGAAGACAAGAAGTCTTTTCTTTGTCCAGATGAGCATTTTGTGTACCTTATCTGGTGTCCTCCTTGGTCTGCGTCTGTGGAACCCAGTGGTGTGCACTGAGTAGGGTCCTCAGTGAGCTCCTTTGTCTTAGCCATGAGTGTCCACAAACAAACAGCATAGAGCATCTGTTTTTTTTTACCTGTTGAGTTGATTAAAACAGCTGTTCCCAATGAATCAGGGTAATTAGGATGCTTTAGAACAGCTTGGACTATTTGGAATGGTATAGAACTTTGGATTTTCCCATAGACTGTGACAGTTTACAAAGGGTATGAATAATTTTGGACATGCCACTTTTTGTTCAAATGTAAATAAAGGCTGAGAAATATTTTTTTTCACAATGATGCCTCTTGTACATCGTCTTATTATCTTTTGGGAGAGGCCTGTGTCATTTCCGTTCCAAAAAAACTTGCTGGTTGAATAAAAGTAACTTTAAGACTTTGCCAGGGGTATGAAAAATTTCGGGCTTGACTGTATATGCATGCACACTACTATTCAAAAGTTTGGAGAAAGAAAATTAATAATTTTCAGCTAGGATACATTCAATTAATCAAAATTACATTAAATTACCACAAAAATATTAAATAGCAATATTTTACAATGTTGATAATAATTAGAAGTGTTTCTTGAGCAAATCAGCATATTAGAATCATTTCTGAACAATCATTTGACACTGAAGACTGGAGTAATAGCTGCTGAAAATTCAGATTTTCCATCACAGGAATATTTCATTTTACAATATATTAAAATAGAAAACAGAAATATGTATGTAAATATAAGAGAAATACACCACCCGTCAATAGTTTTTTAATGTGTTTTTAAGAAGTCTCTTCTGCTCACCAAGCCTACATTTATTTGATCTAAAGTACAGCAAATACAGTAAAATTTTGAAATATTGTTACTATTAAAAATAACTGTTTTCTATTTGAATATATTTTTAAATGTCATCTATTCCTCTGATCAAAGCTAAATTTTCAGCGTCATTACTCCAGTCTTCAGTGTCACATGATCCTTCAGAAATCATTCTTTGCTAATAAATGCTGATATGCTCATTGGCTGTTTAAGAAACATATTTTGTTATTATTATCAATATTTCTTTGATGAATAGAAAGATCCAAAGATCAGCATTTATCTGAAATAAAGAGCTTTTGTAACATTATACACTATACCTATTCAAAAGCTTGAATTCAGAATATATATATATATATAATTACTTTTATTTAGCAAGGATGCTTTAAATTGATCAAAAGTGATGATAAAGACGTTTATAATGTTACAAAAGATTTCTATTTCAGATAAACGCTGTTCTTCTGAACTTTATACTTATCAAAGAAACCTGAAAACTTCTATTCAGTTGTTTTTAAGATAATAATAAAGGTTTTTAGAGCAGCAAAACAGAATATTAGAATAATTTCTGAAGGATCATGTGACTGGAGAAATGATGCAAAAAAATCAGCTTTAAAATCACAGAAATAAATTACAATTTTAAATATATTCAAATAGTAAATTGTTTTTGCTGTACTTTGAATAAAACAAATGCAAACTTAGTGAACAGAAGAGACTTCTTTAAAAAAAAAAAAAAAAAAAAAACTTACTGTTCAAAACCTTTTGACTGGTAGTGTATTACTATTATTCTTTCTGTATTTTTAATAAAATAAATGTAGCCCTGGTGAGAATATAAATAAAAAGCTTATCATAATCACTGTATCTTGGAATTCACAGCTCCAGAACAGGGTCCAGTTCCTCAACTTGGCTGGAAGAAGAGCGAGAGCTTGAACGTGACGTGGTCCAAAATCCCTCCAAAAAAAAGAAGAGGCTGTTTGAAAAAATATACCATTTACCTAATGGATAAGTCGAAGGGAGATATTGACAGTTTCAGTAAGCCCTGTCTTATTTTAGGGCAGCTAATTTGTGGTTACTGTTGCAACACAAAAAGACTGCTACTGTGCATCAATAACAGTGCTAAATAAACTGAGATTAAGAGTTTTCTAATATGGTGCTACACTTTGGCCGCAGGTGTAGACCATCCAAAGACACATTATGTCATCAGTGGACTAACACCAGGACAGTGTTATAATCTGTGGGTCACTGCCTGGACTGATGCTGGGGAGGGACCCAGAGGAAGTGATCTCCCATTCTGCACACCATCAGACTGTATGTATTCATGTAGAACACTTAAGGAACATTAAATACAATCTTAGTAATTATATGCTGGGATTTTGCACTTTTATGAAGATAGATGTCATCCTCTTTCAGCTGAGAGAATGCTGTCCCACGTGATCTTGGCTGGTGCAGCAGTACTTTTGACCTGTCTAATCATCCCGTGCCTCTGTCAGTTTACCTCCGTCCAGAAAAGGTAAGAATCAGCAGAATGCTTTAAATTCCACAGAAAAGGGCTGTTTTTGTGATTTTAAGCACTGCCATGTCTGTTCTGCTTGATAGATTTTCATGGTGTCGCAAGTGTCTGCCCACTATTCCAGATCCAGCAAACAGCAAATGTGCAAAGGCGTACACTGATGATCAGGTAAATGTGTGGAAATGCCCACACATGCTATGTTTCAGCGATGTGATTCTTCTGGATTAATCCGGAATTCTGGTTATTTGGCCTAAAATTATGGCCCACGTGAATCATGCTGATTAGTAATAAAAAATATTGGGTGTTGGGGGTAGTCAGGATGATGCTGGTTACTGCATGACTGAAATTGTAAAATGGCCTTAAGCAATTAACTAAATAAACTGTGAAGAGGTTATGTTTTCTAAAACATGGATGGAATGGTCCATGCAGCGCCATCTGCAGGACAGTTAAAAGGCTTCGAATGGTTCAAAGCCCAAAGAAAGTGTTGAAAGTTACTTTTTTATGAAAAGTGGTGAAAATTTGAGATTGCTTCATTGCACTACATGTCCGTTGTAACTTTAATTTGCATTTGGAAACTTTATTTTTGATCAAATAAATGCAGTCTTGGTGAGCAGAAGAGATTTATGTCAAACTTTTCATTTTTACAGGAAAATAGTATGTATTATTACAATATAGGAGATATCTTTTAATGTGATCATATATATATATATATATATATATATATATTAGGGGTGGGCATAGATTAATTTTTTTAATCTAGATTAATCTAGATTAAATCTTGGAATTAATCTAGATTAATCTAGATTAAAATGGCTAATTTGAATTCTGCTGAAGGCATTCAGAATACAGTATGTGTGCTACCCAAATAATGACTAAAAGTAAGTCTTCGAGAACGGGCCAGGTGGCGCATTAGATCAGGCGCTCATCTCCTGTTTCCAAAATGCATCACAAACTGCTTGACAATTGCATTTACAACATAATTACCTATACAAACTTGTGTAACCAAGTACTTCTGCCCAAAAGGTTGCACGACGTGCGCGTGCTGCACAGACGCGCACCGGCATGGATATCTGCGTGCATAGTCTTGGGTTAAACTGCGTTGCTTTTAGAAGCGTCAATTTAGTTGTTGCATATAGTTTAATGTCTTTATTTCGGGATTATCAAAGTAAATTATAACTCACGTGCCCCAGTAAAAAGGGTCTAGCAACGCACCTGCCCTGAAGCGGCTTCATAGCTGCATTCATGTTTGCGCGTCTCATTTGATGTGGTAATTTCACAGAAATTGAAGACTCGTTTTCGCCCCCTACAGTGCAATTCGACTAGGTATACGTCATCCGTGCTAAAATATCAAGGTGAAAGTCATCATAGCTTGCGTAGTTTAGACCCAGCTCCCAACCCAACTTTGAGAATAGATTAACGGCGATATTTTTTTTATCGCCCGATAAGAGTCTCACGTTAACGCAGCACGTTAACGCCGATAACGGCCCACCACTAATATATATATATATATATTTTTTTTTTTTTTTTTTTTTTTAATAAGTGTCATGGTCGTCACAAGGTTGGGGTCAGATTTTCCTGCTTTTTTGTCTGATCACATGCCTTGTATTTTCAAAACAAGCAGGCCACCTAACTGCATTTATGGGCATCATAGGCAGGGTTTGGCATCTAGGTTAAGAGGATAGTTCACCCAAAAATTTACATTCATGAAAAGTATATCATCATTTATTCATCCAGCAAGACACAACTGCAGAAAAATGAAAATCATTCCCTTAAACCACAGCTTTAAACCCTCATTTACGTGTATTTAGCAACTCTAGTGTTTCAATTTGATTGGCTGGGCATTGTTTTGGGGTCAGTTGCATAAACTAAAGACTGTTTACCTCTTGGCTAATTGTTAGTTGGTAAGATTTGTTTTTATGACATTTTTAAGGGTTGGTCACACTAAACTACAATACATTTTTTCGGGTGCTTGTCTTTTTTATAAATTTAACATACAACAAATAGTAATCAATCCAAACAATACACTCTACTTCACTTTCCTACAATGCTACAAACCTGCAGGTTTAAAGCCAAAACCCAAACCCAAAAATAAATTAGTAAATAAAAGTAAATTCTGTCATTCATTTCTCACCCTTATGTTGTTCCAAACCTGTAAGACCTTCGTTCACCTTCAGAAAAATAAATTAGGATACTTTCGATGAAATCTGAGAGCTTTCTGACCCTCCATAGACAGCAAGGGTCATTCTACGTTCAAGGTCCAGAAACCTACCAAAACATTGACAAAACAGTCTATGTTGACTATTTTGACATCAGTGGTTCGACCGTAATTTTATGAAGCTACGAGAATACTTTTTGCGAGCAATAATAATAATATTATTCAAGACCCTTGCTATCTAAGGAGGGTCTGAAAGCTCTCGGATTTGATCAGAAGTATCTTAATTTGTGTTCTGAAGATGAACAAAGGTCTTACAGATTTGGAACGACATGAGGGTGAGTAATTAATGACAGAATTTTCATTTTGGGGTGAACATCCCTTTAAGAGCTCATGCTATGATGTATCGATCTTCTATTGGTCACACATGATACCAAATTGCAGGTCAGAGATCACCTGTACTTTGGAATGCTTTGAAATGCAAAAGGTCTTTGCATGAGCCTGTGTTTCCAGTCTCCAGTATTGTCATACATATGAATAGAAGTGAATGGAATGAAAATTGCAGTGTGACTGACTGAAAAGCTTAATATAATGGCTTTGTTTACACAGTTGACCCCAGATATACTCTCCAAAAGCACTGGGACTTTTTATTCTTTGTATCAGCCCACTTGCTTGTCAGTGCATTAGTGGTGGGAATTTTTCAGTGGCTTTTTCTTCAGGTTACATTATTATGTTTACTTGCACTCACTTACATTGTGAGTGAACTATTGAATAATTTACTTAAAGGGATAGTCCAAAAATGCAAAAATGTAAATTACCCCATGATTTACTCACCTAGGTGTATATGACTTTCTTCTTTCAGACAAATACAATCTGAGTTATATTGAAAAATGTCCTAGCTCTTCCATGCTTTATAATGACAGTGAATGGGTATTATTTTCAATAGTCCAAAAGAAGTACAATAAAGTGCAACAACCCATCATAAAAAAGACTTCACACAGCCTTTGAATGTAAATAAATGTCTCCTGAAGTGAATCAATTCATTTTTGTGAGAAAAATATCCATATTTAAAACTTTCTAAACTGTAATCTCTAGCTTCCGCTAACTGCCATATGTGCATTAGAGGATGGATACCCTATCCGATCCCGACGGTACCCGACTGGCCGGGCCGGGTTCGGACGATAACGCCGGTTTCACACGGCACACGTAAGCAGGACGTAAGCAGCGAGTAGCAGGAGCAGAGCAGAAGCGTCAGTCCTATTTTTGCTGCACCGTTTACGCTGGATTAAAGCCACAGTGCATTTGTTCTTCATCAAAATTAACCAGATTAACATAAAAACAACAATTTCGTGTATCATATGCACAACAATCACGGCTTAAAAGACTCGCCAGATCAAAATAATGTTTTTGTGGGGTTTTTTTATAAATAATGTTGTAGTTACACTTGTTCAAAACAGTCACGTTAGCAATGTTTGTACTATTTTCTGCGTTTTTTGATAAATACAAGAATTTTAAAAATAAAAAATATAAGCTACTGTCATTAAAATGTTAACATAAAATATAATTTATAATATAGAAAGAAAATCATTTTTTAAAGTGAAATTTCTGAAAGTACTAAAGGAGATCCTATAATAATTTGATATAGATTTACAGTAGTAACAACAAATTATATTTGTATATGATATGTCTAACATGTTTTTAAATATAATGGTTTCATTATAAACCCGATGATTATCTTTGGTGGACAACCACCATAATAAAATATGATATTTACTATCTGAATCGAACCATGTCATGTCAACAAATTGAAAAGTCAGCCATCTATTAATTATCTTGTAAATTATTGTGTCGTTAGCCCCAACAGCAGGGGCGACTTTTACCCCAAATACCATTGTTTTACAAATTCTTTTCGTTATTGAAAAACGGTTGCTTTAATTATCTTAAACCAAACTGGGAATCATTAGGACGACCTTTGTCTGAAAATTTATTAAATAATTTAGTTTCTCATTTGTTACTTAAATCTACAACATAAAAAAGAGAAAGATTTTTTTTATATTGTAAACTATACAGCATGTTAGCCTGTTTATGTGGGACAGAGGGGAACACTTCCGCATCACAGCATGCTGCCCATATCATAACTAAAAGCACATGACCAATAATTAATAAATAGAACACCTGAAATCCGCAACTGAATGAACGATACTCGTATGTAATTGAAGTAGTTGGACTTAGTAATTGAACCAATCTGTGGTTCAGCTGCATGCAACAAATGCTGCCAGTGTGAAAGCACAATCTGCATACGCGCTGCATCTGCTCTGCTTGCGCTTCCAGTGTGAAACCGGCGTAAGGCATTGACCATTTAAAATTTAAAACTGCTTAGTAGGTAGCCAATCGGCCTGTTTCACTTGATGCAAAGGTTCGTTTTTGTGATTAAAATAAATGTAAAATATTACCCCAAATCTGTCTTCCTGTGTGCGGAAATGTGTCAAACTAGCCAGGACAACGAAAGAAGTGCGTAATCCGAACACCTTCTTACAGTTGCTCAATAAAAGCGGGCTTTCCACACAAAAAAGTGCATGTGTCATTAGTACGAGGAAAAAAATTAGATTTTAACTGTGTCGGGCTCGGGTCGGGTTCGGTTACTGCTCTGTCGGACGCGGGCCGGGCTCGGACAGAAAAATGCGGCCCGATCCGCACTCTAATGTGCATATGATGTATGATGTAAGTGTAGCATAAGCTTTAGTGTGACTATGGCTGGTCTCTCGAGAACCAAGGTTTGTTTACAGGAGCAAATATGTCTTCTTTTGGCTTATATTGAAATCCTACAACATTTTCCCTTTATAAATCCTTGTTATCTACTTCTAATTCATTACCTGTTTCTCGTTTTGCTCTCTCTTCTGCACTTCCACGTTCATCACTTCTCACCGGAGCTTACGCTACCCCTATGTCCTACTTCATCCACTGCATGTGCAAAAGACAGATTTTGGTTTATAAAGTTCTAAATATGGATATTTTCCTTACAAAAATGCACTGATTTGCTTCAGAAGGCCTTTATTCACCCCCCTGGAGCACTTTTAATGATGGATGGATGCGCTTTATTAGACTTTTTTTGGACTATTGAAAAAAATACACCCATTCACTGCCATTATAAAGCTTGGAAGTGTCAGGACATTTTTTTATAGAACTCCTATATTATTTGTCTGAGAGAAGAAATGCCTCAAGGGTGAGTAAATCATTTGGTAATCTTAATTTTTGTGTGAACTATCCCTTTAAATGATTAATTCAAAACATTGATTCATTTAGGAACAAAACAACCTGTTTTTATGAGTGAATCATTGAATCATTTACTGTTTCCCTTCCCACACAGAGTGAAATTAAATTCTACCTAGACCAGTGTGACTCCAGCATGAATGAGGAGCCTGATAATGTGGAGGTGGAGGAAGTTTCCTATCCCCCCATCTGCACCTACATTAAAAGTTTCTCTCAGGAGTCCAGCTCCTCTGATGCCACCCAGATCACCAGCATCACAGATATCACGGAGGACTACATCTCCACTCATGGTGCAATAAGTGGAGGAGAGGAGGAAGATGAAGAAGAAGAGACTGGTTTGAACGAATTTGAATTCTTCCCAAGCACTCACAGCCCATTCCTGGAGCCCCTGGTTGTAACTGGAGGGAAGCTTACGCTGGATGTAGTGAAAATAGACTGCAGCGAATTTCTGGATTGCACATGATTCTCAAGAGGCATTAAAATTGGACCTGACTGAGTGTGACTGTACTATGGATGCTGAACAATAACCATGGACATCCTAAAAACTATTTGCCAGTCAGAAGGACAAACATTTTCTTTTTGCTCAGAACCCAGCCAGACCTGGGCACCTGCTTATATCTGTCTGTTGTTGATTGGATGGAAGCAGATCTGAACGCGAAAGGTTTGAAACAAAAACATGATTGACTTTCCAGGCCTACCTCAGCTACTTATCTCTGAAATGCAGATGACCTAGCAGACTGGTAACAACCCATCAAGAGCACGGATACTTAAAGGGACAGTTCACTCAAAAATGACAATTCTGCTATTAATTACTCACCCTCATGTCGTTCCAAACCCGTTCATCTTCAGACCACAAATTAAGATATTTTTGATGAAATCCAAGAGCTTTCTGACCCCTCCATAGACAGCAATGTAACTGAAATGTTCACAGACAGAGAAATGTAGTAAGAACATCAATAAAATAGTCTGTGACATCAATAGTGTTCCAAAGATAATCGAAGGTCTTACGGGTTTAAAACAACATGAAGGTGAGTAATTAATATCAGTAAAACTATCCCTTTAACGAATGTAACTTATAAAGGTTTCAGGCCATATTCTATAAACATTGGTTCTTTTCACAAAACACTCAGCAGCTGTCCAACACTAACACTGTAACTTTTCAACTTTTTTACAATACATCAATCAAAAAAGAAATTGCACAGGTTTTAATATCAAGGCAGACTCAGTACTCTTGTACTCTATTGCATGATGTTTGACACAAATACATTCATCATTACATTAGTTTTTCATCACCTCAGCTGAATACTGTCTTAATGTAAAGTGTTTATTTTGCATGTAAACCTTTTAAGTCTAAGCGTTGAGAGAAAATAAATATGTTTTCTTTTTTACATATTTGCGTGGTTTACTGTCACTACAACTTTGAAATTAAATAGTAAATTGGTCCGTGGAGAGATGGCAACACATAAATTGCGTCTATACATGGACATTTTACCAGTTAGCCAGTCAGAGTTGTTTCTGTGAATTGCAAAAAGTAAACCTCAATAAACAACTAGATTTCAACATCTTCCAAAGAAAATGTGAATGCCCCACAACAGCACACACAAATGCTGCCAAGAGCTTTTGCAAATTCGACAGCAGTATTAGTACTGTGTAGTATGCTGCTGTCACTTAATACACAGATATAATAGAAGCATGCAATTTCCCTCCCAGCTGTTTACCTTCATAACCGACAGTTTTGTAACTTGTGTGTTTTTAACATAAACTTGTGTGAATTTGACAGTTTAAGCACAATGGAGGGTTTGCACTTATGTCACAATTTGGTTAAATACCCTGATGTGTTGCCATATTGATGATACTCGTATGTAAACAACAGCATGGATAGCACAGTTAATGTACTACTGAATAAGCTGTTCTGCTAATTTATCCTGTCTAAAAAAACGGAAAAACTGGAAAAACGTGGAGGCTGCTAAATCATAGACAGAAGGACTTAGTAAGCAGGAAAGAGAGCAATCTTTTGACAAACTAAAGTTAATTTGTGGTAAAGATACATATTAGCCTAATATTTCACCTACCTGACTGGAAATGATAAGAACAAACATGAATGTTGTGAAGATTCTTCCCCTGGAAATCCTGCTTCAGTTTGACCAACCACAAACGCATTTTGTTCCTCAGAGAGTTTTTTGGCACTCTTCTCCCTGATTTGTTATAACTTTTAGCAGTCTATAGTACTCCAAAATTTCTTCCAAATTAGCCCAAAACATGACAATAGCTGAACATTTTCAACAGCAATAATAAGCAACATATGCGATTTTCTTTCGGTTTAGTGGCACCATTTCTGATTTATAACGCATTGTGAACAGTCTATAGACATTTTTCCTGAGTAAACGAGGAGCGCCGTCATTACGAATTCTAAGGTCAGATTGGATGCTCTTCTGTTCCGGTGTCTTCAGAAATAGAGTCCGCTCTGGAATCGGGTCCCCTTTAGGATTCCGGCGGTAATTTCTGATCAAAAATGTTTTATATTTTTATAAAGAGCAACATACATATAATACATCTAATACAATGATGTAATTATACTATAAAAAGTAATTTAATAAATTATAAATGTGTAATTATCCACAATAATTCCTTTATGGGAAAACGTATTTAAATGTTTGATAAATAATGAATGAGTAAATCAATTTAAGTGTTGTTGTTTTTTTCATTTGCTGTAATATCTTGCCTCAGCATTGCTTCTGTATATATTCTTTCAGTTAGGAGACGATATGAAAGATGAATAAATGCTAATTTATTTATAATATATCCATTGTATTTATGTTAAATGTATATTCTGTTCATTATAACGCATTTTTTTACTATATAAAATATAACGTGATTTTGCAGGAACTGTAATCAGGCGCTAAAAATAAGACCCATTAGAAGTCAATTGAACCAATAAGATCACTCTGGGTCCTAATGGAGACCCGATTCCGGGTGGGGACTGGATTTCTTATAGGTTCGTTCCGATCGACAGGGACCCTACACAGTGTTCACTGCTCCCTACTCCCTTAGCACGGTATATCCGTTGAAGTGGACTTCGCTGACAATAATCGCTCATTTGGATTATGAACGTCATCAAAGCAAATCAACGGCAGGGACGGCATTTTATGATATAACATATATTGTAATTTATTTTACTTTCAAATTTAAATACATATAAAATACATGTTAACTAATGTATATAATAAATATAGTCAAAATGTATATGTTTAGACCGTTAACAGATTGTAGTGGTCTTATCTCGCGCACTTTCTTTTCAACACGCAGCCTATATTTAAGTATCTTGTGGTAACGTTAAATAAAACATGACAGAGCTTCACCTTGCCGGTTTTACTTTCATTCATACAATACAATATGCAAATGTAACATGAATGCCATAGCCATTCATAATCACTCAAATTTGTATAATAATAACAACATGTATTGTTCTAATTGGTGACGCGGTGCGCAATGACAGTTGGGTAATTTTCCCCGTCCACTTCCTGTGAAGTGATGTACCGATGTTCCCTTGTTCCCTATGCCGTTCACAGTGCCCTTCGAACTGAACATGTTCGCTCCCTTCGGTTTGGAATCTCACTTAAGATGGCGGAATACCCTTTGAAGTCCACAGTCGAATGAAACGCACCTTATGACACCGGTCTCCATAGGAACCCATTCAAATAGCATCCATCTGTTTTTAATGTAGCTAATGTCGGCAGTTTCGTGTCATTTACACACTCATTAAAGGAACACTCCAATTTTTTTGGAAATAGGCTCATTCTCCAACTCCCACCGATTTAATAAGTTGAGTTTTACTGTTTTGAAATCCATTCAGCCGTTCTCCTGTTCTGGCGATATCACTTTTAGCATAGCTTAGCATAAATCATTGAATCCTATTAGACCAATAGCATCTCGTTCAAAAATGACCAACGATTTTCGATATTTGTCCGATTTAAAACTTGACTCTTCTGTAGTTATATCGTGTACTAAGACCGGTGGAAATACAAAGCTTCAATTTTCTAGGCTGATAAGATTAGGAACTACACTCCCATTCCAGCGTAATAGTCAAGGAAGTTTGCTGCTGTAATAAGGCTGAAGCAGGAGCAGTAATATAGGGTGCAAATGCTAAACTAGCTGGGAACTCATTTCTGATAATACTCCGCCTGCTTCGGCCATATTACGGCAGCAAACTTCATTGACTATTACGCTGGAATGGAAGTGTAGTTCCTAATCTTATCAGCCTAGAAACTCGCAGCTTTGCATTTCCACCGGTTTGCATTTACCCCCAGTTTCACAGACAACGCTTATGCCTAGTCCTATACTAAAATGTAAGTCTGAGCTGTTTCAACTGAAAAAAAAAAACTTGCACTGACTAGACTAAAAATATATTCTTGCCTTTGTTTTGTCCCTAGACGCACACCAGTAATGTTTTTTGCTAAGCAGATTTATAAAAATGACTTTAATGTCCTAATTGAACTATGGCCTAATCCTGGTTTAGTCTAAGCCCTGTATGTGAAACCGGGCCATAGGCTACTTTGACTAGAAACACTGGAGACCGGAAATATAAAGCATTCTTTAGGTTAAGAGTCAGGCCTGAATTCTGACATGAAACGTTTAATACTCACATGCCATGTGACAGCCGCTTTCTGTGCATTCCCTCAGAAAACCGTATTTCAGAAGTTTAATCTGACATAGCTTTAAAAAGCATGATTTCAGCGAGATAGACATGATAATCAAAACCAAACATGTTTTAGCAGAGTATCTGAGGAACAAGCTGTAAAGGTACAGCCATATTCTGGAAAAGGGGGCGGGGAGCAGCAGCTCATTTGCATTTAAAAGAACCATGCACGAAAACAGTGTTTCTGCTTCGACTCAAAATAGGCATTTTCTAAATTATAAATGATCTGTGGAGTATTTTAACAAGAAATGTAACAGACACATTCTGGGGACATCTTAGACTTGTATTACATACAGTAAATAGGTCTCCTTTAATGCATCATGTACTAACATGAACAAACATTAAACAATTGCATTTTTATCAACCAAGATTAAAAAAACATGTTCATTGTTCATGTTAGCTAATGCATTAATGTTGACAACTGGGACCTTATTGCTACTTCTAAGCCAAACTCCATCTCTGATATAATTTTAACCAAGACTTCATTATAGGTTTTTTTTTTTTTTTTGGAAACTCAAAACAAACATAACTGAGAAACATTAGAACAAACATCTTAGGCAAGAGCAAGTTTGAAGCGGCTTCATCTTTGAAGTTAAAGTCCACACAACAACTCTGTATGAATCGACCATCTTTTAATTATTGACAGAGGTCTAATAGCAGGGTAGGAATTCACACATTATCATAGCATTCAGCTGTTCCACACTGAACAGGATGGCGTTTCTTTCAGATCAGTTATGCAGTAAAGCTGTTGTAAAAGCAATGGGGCAGAAAGAAAATGTCATTTCTAACAGGATTTATCTAGAACCTGGCTCACATTTTTCAGTAAACAGGAGTGTGGTGTGTAAACTTACTTGCTTGTATTTACACTGGAACTTTGCGTAACAAATATGATACTATCCTGAGTTACCAGAGTCAATGGTATAAAGTTACCATTTGGAACTTTACAGTGGTCATTCGATTAAAGACACTTTTTGTGGCAAGTGCAACTGAATCAGAACTACATCTTGGCATTAAATTATGAATCATAAATGGTACATTTAATCCAAATGTTTTCCGATTCAAGGCCTGCGTTCAGGGAATCGGGGGTTGTTAATTCCATGTAATTTCCCTTAGAGACGCAGTAACCTTTACAAACTAACTTGTAGACCTTATTCCTGAAATGGCTGCCTTGTTTTGAGACACTTGTGTGTAAAAAGCAAGCAAGCTACGGGACACCTTAAGATAAACTGGTGCTCTTCACACCTATTTTTGGAAATGCATATTTTCAAGCAGCAGTACAAAAAGTATCCATGAACAATGCATAATTTCCGAAAGAAAACAAAATAAAGAAAAACAATAAAAGAAACACTGTATGAAAACATCCCTGCTACCTTATTACTAAATACAAAACCTCGACCAATAATTTGCTTCAGAATAGCAAGAAGTCCGTCCTTTTTTTTTTTTTTTTTTTTTTTTTTTAATTTTCCATCTTTTTTTCTAAAACAGGTAAAATCAGTCCTCAGGGGTGAATGGCATGGATGACAGTCTTCCATCATTTCATCTGCTGAAGGATCCGTTAGCATGCAAGCCTCGTAGACAAGAACCCGTGGAGGAGTGATCCTCCGGGGTGAGCGGAGCGTGCCGTCTGAGCAGCTTAAGCCAGGGCTGGGAAAGCCTCTGGGTCGTCCACATTAGGGACAGACACTCCACCGACCTAAAAGAAGCAGAAACACAGCCCATGTGAGTCAAACGTATAAAACTTCAGAAATGATGGTACCTCTTTGAGATCATCTAGCAATACTAATCTACATGTACTTCATATTTTCTCCCAAGCAGCCATGGACATCTTGGTAAGTCTATTTTTGTTAATTTTCTCACAAATGGTACATTTCATATAGTAGTCATTTTGAGAAACTTATTCTAGCGATGGCAAATTTTCAGCAGACTTTTTTGTAACGATGCAATTATCTTCACTGTCACTTTTGATCAATTTAATGCATCTTTGCATTAAAATTTCTCAATTTTTTTCCTGACCCTAAACTTTTCAACAATAGTCAGCCAAATTTTAACAACCAATCAGCAGTCACAATCAAATCAGGTGTGCATTCCTCTATAATTAAGGTAGTAATGACAACATCCATTTTTGGTTAGATGTTCAGACTCTTCCACAGTGGTATATATACACAGGGTTTCTGCAGATATGAACAAGTGAAATTTAAGACTTTTTAAGACCTTTTTAATACCACCTTATATGAAATTTAAGACCGAAACCTGTAATGGAAATAGATATTATATTACATGCATAGATGTAATATTTAATGTGTTTAATGTAAAAAGTAAACACAATTTCATGGCTGTCATAAATTAAATTTATTACTACGATATACTGTGAACTTTTCATATCAGCAGATACTATTCCACACAAAATATCCCCATAAAAGTACCACTAGAAATATCTGACGTAAAAAAAAAATAATTCTGAAGCAATATTTTCATCAGTGCTCTATTAGCTTTTACATCTTAAATCTGCATATTTGATTTACCTTAATAAAGGCCTTTTTTTACTTTTGAAATGTATGCATTACCTTTGAAATTTATTTTATGAATTTATCAATAAATTCTAAATGGCTGTTAGCAGTGAGATTACATAATTTACACTGCAAAATTAAAAGTGAGATTAATGTTTTAAATACATTTATTGATTTATAAATATATACATTAGAAATGTTGGGTGTGGAGGCATACTTTTAAACACACTAAACTACCAGCAGGTGGCGGTAAGTCACTTCATGAGCGAGTTATTTCAACTGTTTCGACCAAAACGCTGAATTATAGCAAAACGTTGCTAGGAGAATGCTTCTGCTAATGTTGCATATTGTCTAATATGTAAGTAACTACTTGACTAACTACTTTTTTATTGAGCTAAAATTAATGTAACATTTGTAATTGTGAGAATATTCAGCAAAAAGCTCACTTGGTATATTACTGAACTATATCATGTTATAAATAAACTATACATTTTAAATTTTTACCTCAGTGTGTTTCTTTAGAGTGCTGTTACATTCATTTGTTTTAAAGTATGTCACAAATAGACCAGAAATACACTATCCATTATCAATTTCTGTTTACGCTGATTGTGTTAAAATAGGAATCTTTCTTGCCTTTCGATGCTTCGCTGGTTGTTTTTGTCACTTCAGTTTTAATCAGGCGGTTTGTTCGGTCGGGCAAGTAAAAAAAAAAAAAACTATATTTCTTATTATTATTGATAACATTATGTACAGAAAAAGGTCGTTTGACCTGTATTCTGCTACTGCGATTCTGAAGATGCAGTAACTTCCACAGAGGGAGAAAAAAATCTAGTTGTTAGCAACTGGCCTTAGCCAAGCCCTATATTCAGTTTTTTCAAGCTAAGTATCGCTAAACTTGCACTTCCCCATAGCTAAAAAGTTAAATCCATTTTACTTCTGTGGTACAATCCGAGAGAGACTCGCGCCAATAACAGAAAGCTGATTGGCTATTGCATGCTGGTCTCATTTGTAGTTTAAATGCAGCAAATTATATTTGGAATAGTGAAATAAAGAACTACAACACCACGGAAACAACAAAAAGAGAATTTAAATGAGCATTAGAGGTAGCGTTACATGGACATCGGAAAAATAAGACCTGTGTAAAATTATTTAAGACCTAGAACAGCGAATTTAAGACTTTTTAAGGCCTAAAATTCTGATTTTTAAATTTTAGACTTTTTAAGACTTTTTAAGACCCCGCGGAAACCCTGATACAGCAAATTTTAAAAATAATTCACACACCAGATTAAATTTTTGAGATTTCTTTTTTTTTTTTACTAGTGGGTGCAGAACACTAGAGTTCATTTACATAAGTGAGGGTAGCAAAATATAGTAAACTGTGACATATTATACCCAAAAATTGTTCATACATTTGGCTACCAGTAAAATGTATAAAAATTTAGGACCAAAAATTTTATTTGACTCTATGACTTGACCATGTTTTGTTACGTACTGTGATAATGTGAAAAATGTTTAAGGTGTCTGAATAAATTTTGGTTTGACTGTATATTTGCATACCTTGAGATAAAAAATAAATAAATAGACAATACCTTGTCTGGCCTGCGTTCGCGAGGTGGCCTGGCAGCAGGTGCTCCACGGCCTCCTCTGCCACCTCGTGGACCTCCACGACCACGTCCTGGGCGGCCCAGATCTCCAAAGTTAATCTCCAGCTGGGACGTAATGTCATTAGCTGGTTTGCGGAAGTGGTGATCCCCAGCAGCATCATCATCATCAACAGAGGCCTGCAGGAAAGGAATAAACATGTATGAGATATAATGCCCCTTTCCATGAAACTAAGACTTTAGTTCAACAGCTATTAATTTCTTAAATTGAATGAAAAGGACTGAAGCAACAAAATGAGACAATAAATGTGATGAAATGGCTTCTCAGTAATACAGCCTGAAGGCTTAGGTGTTTTTAAAGAAACACTGTGGTTGTGCTTTTAGAGTAATGACATCATACTAAAATGGAGCAATCAGGTTCCTCAAGCACACTTCCAGACTACTCACATGCATAAATTTAAATAAAAAAAGTTGTTTTGGGGAATGGTAGGAAAGCTACAACACACAAGCTCAAACGCTGTTATTTTACTTACATCCTCAGCCTTAGACTTGTGCAGAACGTATCCTTTCTTCCAATCGGTTCCCTCGTTGGCCTTACGAATGTTGAATTCCACTTTGGCTCTGTCTTTATTCTGCTGGGCTTTCCATTCATCCAGAGTCATTTCCTTGGGTCCTTCTTCTTTAACCTCCTCAGCCTCATTCTCCCTGTGAAAACATCAACATCACAATTGAGCTAAAACTGCTGCATTGAGCATTAATTGAATCAAAAAAGTACTTGTCCCTTCAGTAACTGTTAAAGATTGTATTGTTGCTGTGCTTGTAATAGAGCCAGTGTTCTTGAATTAATCCTAACTAGGGATGTAACGGTATTATCAATATTGTGGTAATGCAATAGCAAAACTCGCTCGATATATCGTGGTCCCATGACAATATGAAACGTTAGGTCTTTAAGGCAAAAAGTAGTTTTTAAAATATATTTAACTTATTCCACCATAAAAGGTCTTTAAAGTTGTTTTGGGCCATTATGCTTTGGCAAATCTAAACTATGCTTCAAAAAACTAAAACCAAAAGCACAATATGGCTTAATCCTTTCTTCAAGTCTGTTTTTACTGCGCGTTTCAAAGCAAAGCGCACACTTCGTTCAGGCGATCAACTTGTAATGCTGTGTTTTCCATGCCTCAAAGTGGCTCATTTCACAGTGAATGCAGTGAACTCTAATATTGCATGTGCTGTGAGTTTAAGCGTGCATTTGGGAATGCAGCGTCCACCAGTTATGGGGCAGATCATCTCAGGATTTCACTAGATTTGTACTGAGTTAGTCAAAGTAGTTTTTCCAGAAGCTGGAGTTTTCAGTCCAAAAAAAAAAAAACTCTACTGCTGTGTCCGTCTAAATAACATCTCAAAATGTTCAGCATGAATTGCTGTCAGCTGGTGGTTTAAATGGGTAATGTTACAGCAGTCCAAATTCAAAATATCTCATTCAAGTGTAGACATTAAGAAAGAAGTATCGTAATTCCCCTACTGTATTGTGTTCATTTGTCTTTTTCGTATCGAGATATTATTAAACCGTGAGATTTTGATTTCATCACATCCCTAATTGTAACGCTACTCAATACATTTTTCTATTATATGTGCCAGCAGCAAATGGCAAACAATGACTCAGCAAACGGCGCTAATTTAGAGCTGAAGTGTACACACTTGTTTTCTGAGTCAGCAGGTGGGTGCTCCTCTCCTTCAGGGGTGTCCTCGGTGACATTTGACTGGTCAAGCTCGCTGTAAAAAAGAAATGTATCCAGTTTCTTTACATGAGTCAAAATGTCTCCAACTGACCAGTCTGTGTTCAAATTCATCCACTTTTTCAAGATTTTGGCAGACAACGCATCTGTTGCTTCACTGACCTCAACTCATCCTTAACAGTGCCCCAGTTATGAGATCCACTCCCTCCACGTTTTTCCTCTGCTTTCAGGCTGCTGAAACAAAAATTAACACTTAGCTTTGATATGTCACACGGGTGGGTTTACAATTGGAGTCAACGTGTGGATGCAAATGACTCACGATCGGTCGCTGCCGCTGTGTCTGTCAAACTCGCGTTTGCCGCGTGCGTCAAAGCCGTCAGTCCTGCCAACACCTCTGCCCCGGCCTCCGCGCCCTCCTCTGGGACCTCCACGACCCCGGAACGGCCTGTCAGTGACAGACCTGAAGAGGAGAGATAAAATAGCAGTTAGACGCAGTCGTTTTAGCTGAAATGTTCTACATTTAGATCTTGCTACTTAATTGTAGACAGAAAGAATGTATTAAGTTCCTTTAAAGTCATGATTTTTCAAGAGATCTTTTCTCACATATTGTGATGTTCATCACTTATACAAAAAGGACAATATAGGGCATTGCACTTAAAAGTGAACGCAGGGACAAGGTTTAAGCCAATTAAATGACTAGAGATGTCCTGCATACATCACTTCAGAGAAGTCAGTTGTTTTCACTAAAAGTTATGAACTGATTATGTTTTAAGAAAATATATTTTCAAAATTGAACAGATTAACTGTTCATAAGGGTGAATTTTCATTTCACAATAATTGCAAACAATCAGAAATAAATGAATGTGAGAAAAATAAAGCATTAAAAACAGTATACTTGTGCTGGAATTAAATATTTTCAATATAAAAACATCAAAGATCAACTATGCATCACTACACAAAGAAACAATCAATTGACTCACTTCTCCACCGAGAATTCTCCACCCTCAGCAGGTTTTTCGTCAGCGGGCTTGTCAAAGCGTCGTTCACGTGGTGGCCTCCTGTCAGGCCGCCTGTCGGCTAGTGGACGACCCTCCCCCTGACCTCCCTGTTGCTGGGATCCCGGCTGACCCTGCTGCTCCGGCCGGCGGGTCATTTTTCTCATTCCTGCAAAATAGACACACAAATGATTCAACTATGCTGACACCAACAAGTACGACAGAAAACGATTATGAATAGGATGAAAAAAAGCCATTAAAACAAAAGGCGTTGTCTTAATCTGAATCATATGACCTACAAAAATAATTTGTCATTAGTCACCCTCAAAATTGTTACTAATTTCATTAGTGTAACTCAAAGTCTTTTATTAAAATGTACTTAAAAAGGGAATGTCACTCTGCAAAACATCTTCATAAAGGTTTAAAAAAAAAAAACATGAGGATGTCAATAAATGTTATTTCTGGACAAACTATCCTTTTATATGCAAAAATGGACTATACCACAGTTCTCTGAAAGGGAAGAACGATGTAAATACACATGTCTTCAACTTTACTTAAAAGTGTTTATTTTTCTTGTTTAGTCGCGCAGGGGATGTCTTTCTGCACGTAGTTTTCACACTAGCAAAGCAACAAACCTCACGTTGTGGTCTCTATAATAATGGTTTGCGCCTCTTGACTGATCCCACCCTCCACCTACCGAAATAGACGTTCTCGCGCAACCCAACAGCTGATCACGCGCGCGTCGTCCCGCCCGCGCGCACCTGTTCACGAGCCTGCTGCCTGCCTCCTCTCATCCAGATCTCTCAGGGCTAGCTGACACCCGAAAAAAAACACTTTGACAACCCTACCTTCAGAATTGTTCCGACTGGCGGAATTTTAAAGCAAATAATTAAGTTAAAAACCAGCGTTAGGCGAGTAACAATAGGAGGGTTTTCAATGGGAGTGTCGTGTCTGAGAGGACGGACTATGCTGCCTCAAACACGAGGTTGGAGCTGCAACCGTACTAACGTTACACTCGAGTGCTAATAAAAAGCCATACGATAACGTAACATTACTATGTATTTGACTGTCAATAAATAGTTTTTTTTAGTACTGAACGGAAGATTTTCACTAGTATGAAGAGTTAAATGCACGTTATAAGGTTACCCGACATTTAACAAACAAACTGATGGTTATCATTAGGCCTGCAGTTGTTGAAGAACCTAGAACATATTTAAGCAGCAACAGGTTCTCCCAACTTCCAACACATAAAAACAAAAGCATTTTTGCTGAAAGCGCTGGAGTTTTTGAGCCGTCAGGCAGTTGATCAACAATAGTGATGTGCGTGACCTCATGGGCTTAGTAGCGCCTTTTGCAGATTGCTCACTTAGAAAAGTGTGAGCAAATGGCGAGTTTAATGCAAGCGATATTTACCCTCTTTCTTGAGAGGAACGGGAGCGTGTGTCTCTTCCTTCTTCTCGGACGCGAGGATTTTTCTATCTTTCTGTGTCTCCTTTTTGGGCTGCTTTGTAGCCTGTGCGGCGGTCTTGGCGGCACCAGGAGCGGTCGCGTCCTTCTTCTTCTTTTCCGCCTGCTTTAACACCTCAAACGGATCCTCTTCATCATCAAATAGATGGTCGAACCGATTGGTTACGACACAGCCGAAACCTTCTTGCAGATTTCCGGGCATGATGGCCCCCTTTCAGCAGGATTCTCCTCCGATTCTACGGGGCTTGAGCGAGCACTTCGCTGCTAGATGCCACAAGATGGCTGGAAAAGACTCTCGCTTCTCTTCCGGCGTAAAAGACATCCGGGACTCCGAGCGCAAAGGCGTATGGGATATGTAGTCGCACAACATACTCGAGAGAGATACACAAAAAAAGACCAACATTATTTGATAGATTGGCTTTTGTAGTGTGATTGTATTAAAATCTATTATTATGTAAAGATATATAAATGTAAAGATTTTGTTTCACTTTTTTTTCTTATAGTGAAAAGCTGTCAATAAATTAGATTAAAATGTAATTTTTTACATAAAGGGATAGTTTACCCAAAAATGAACATTCTAATTTATTACTCACCCTCATGTCGTTCCAAACCCGTAAGACCTTTATACATCTTCAGAACACAAATAGAATATTTTTGATAAAATTCATAGCTTCCTGACCCTCCATAGACAGCAACGCAACTACCATGTTCAAAGCCCAAAAAAGTTAACACTGTTGGTGTAACGCGTTACAAGTAACGCATTACTTTTTAATTACAAGAAAATATCTGAGTTACTTTTTCAAATAAGTAACTTTTTTTCTTTCATTTTTTGATTGAAAGCTTTCCTGTCCCCATGTTGAGAGAAATCGGGAGTAAGGTGTTACTTTAGTTCTAGAATAAATGTGAACATGCATTACTTCTTCTCACTTGCACAAAAACAGATTCAGAATTCCTCAAAATTATTAAAAACATATTGAAAATAATGCAAACCTGCAATAATTAAATATGTTAAATTATACAAATATCCTTTAAGTAGCCTATTAAATCTCATTTTATTAGCCAGTGTCTTTGCTGCTGACCTTCGATAATCCAATTCAACCACACTAATAAGCCAAAATTACTTAAAATAAATGAACATTTTTAATTGCTGAAGAGTGTTGAACTCTTCTTCTGTGTTCTACTACAGACATGAATTACTTTTCCTTCAACCTAAAGCTTATTCATTTTACTTTTGGTGTAAAAGGGCTTTTACGTTTGCCAAAAATATCACTTTTTATATAAAAAAAAAAAAACAAGCAAGCCCAGTCCAGATATTAAAAGTAACGGAAAAGTAATGTAACACATTACTAAAAGTAACTAAGTAACGTAATTAGTTACTTTTTTAGATAGTAATGCAATATTGTAATAGATTACTTTTAAAAGTAACTTTTCCCAACACTGATCGTTATAACAGATCAGACATGGACTATTTTAACAATGTCCTTACTACCTTTCTGGGCCGTTTGAACTTGTCAGTTGCGTTGCTGTCTATAGGGTCAGAAAGCTCTCAGACTTCATCAAAAATATCTTAATTTGTGTTCCGAAGATGAACGCAGGTCTTACAGCTTTGAAACGACATGAGGGTAAGTATGACAGAACTTAAATTTTTGGGTGAACTTTCCCTTTAAAGAGTAAAAAGTCCCTCCCTAATACCCCTTGCGGTCCCTGAGGGACACTGAGTCAGGTCATATGACACCATGACTGGTCCTCTAAACAGCTTGAAATAGCTTTAGACTAGTGGAGTAACCCTATTCAAAATGATTCATCATTATTTAGCTTATCTTTGTGACAAAAATGTGCCATGTCACAACTTAACTATTAGACGCAAAGCTTGAATTATCTTGGCAGCATTGTGGAAATTTCAGAACAGGGTAGGCTAAAGTATGGTAGATTGGTGATGTTATTGTTAAAGGCCTATTTGTCTACTTAGAGAACAATGTAATTATATGATGATCATATAAAAATGATCCTAAAAACTTTTTTCATTGCTTCCATCTATTATTTACTAGTTTCAAATGATTTTTAATTATGCATTTTTATTGTTTTACCCTTGTTCCAGACTCAGTTCACCTAAGACTAAAAAAACCTGTCATCGTTTACTCACCCTTACGTCATTATAAACCTGTTTTGTTACCACTGACTTCTATTGTAAGCTTAAAATAAGGAGAAATTTCTTGGAATTCATACAGGTTTGGGTTGTGTAAGGGTGTGTTCATACTTGGAAGACTTGGTTTTAACATTGGTCCAAATACTCTGTTAGTGAGGTTTATTTAGATTAAGTGTGAACAAACCTTGGTGCACACCAAACAAGTTTCCAAATAAACTTTGATTCCGTTTGACTGAAATAATGGAACACAGACCAATTATAACCAATTTTGTTTCTAATATCCCCTGAAGTCAAATATCTGAGCTACTTTTTATAATAAGTTACAACATAAGTTACTGTTTTCCTATTTATTCACTGTGCGCCGTGTAAACATGATTTAGTTCTAGACTAGTTCTAGATGTAAATCTAAATTTACTCATCTCACTTGTGCTGAAACATATAGTATTTCTCCAACAATGAAATACACACTAATCACAACTAAAGCCAATCTAATAATTAAATATATTTAAGAAAACAAATATTCTTTGTGTATTATATTCCATTTTATTAACCAGTGTCTTTGCTGCTGACCTTTGATGATCCAATACAACCATACTAATAAGTAAACATAACTAGATAAACTAACATTTGTGCTTCATTTTTGTTTGTTTGATTTTTGAACATAACACATTACTTTCCATAAAAACTAACATATTTATATATAACATATTATTTTCAGTAAATATGTGACCCTGGACCACAAAACCATATGGGTCATTTTTTCTGAAATTAAGATTTATACATATTCTGAAAGCTGAATAAATATGCTTTGCATTGATGTAGTAGGCTATGGTTTGTTAAGATAGGACAATATTTGAAAATCTGGAATCTGAGTGCAAAAATTTTTTTTAAAAAAATCGGCCTTTAAAATTGTTCAAATTAAGTTCTTAGCACTGCATATTACTAATCAAAAATTAGGTTTTGATATATTTACGGGAAGAAATTTACAAAATATCTTAATGGAAGATGATCTTTTCTTAAAGGAGTAGTTCACTTTCAGAACGAACATTTACAGACAATGTACTCACCCCCTTGTCACCCAAGATGTTCATGTCTTTCTTTCTTCAGTCGTAAAGAAATGGTGTTTTCTGAGGAAAACATTTCAGGATTTCTCTCCATATAATGGACTTCTATGGTGCCCCCGAGTTTGAACTTCCAAAATGCAGTTTAAATGCAGCTTCAAAGGGCTCTAAATGATGCTGGTTTTAGCTGGTTAATGCTGGTCCTTTTTTCAGCAGGGTGTTTTGCTAGATAATAACTTTTTTTCCTCGGCTGGGATCATTTAGAGCCCTTTGAAGCTGCATTTTGGAAGTTCAAACTTAGGGGAACCATAGAAGTTCATTATATGGAGAGAAATCCTGAAATGTTTTACTCAAAAAACATAATTTCCTTACGACTGAAGAAAGAAAGACATGAACATCTTGGATGACAAGGGGGCAAGTACATTTTCTGTAAATTTTTGTTCTGAAAGTGAACTACTCCGTTAATATTCTAATGATTTTTGGCATAAAAGAAAAATCGATAATTTTGACTCATACAGTGTATTTTTGGCTATCGCTACAACAAATATAGCCTACACGTGCTACTTAAGACTGGTTTTGTGGTCCAGGCTCACATATATTGACAAATATTCCTTTAACTGTCATAATGAAGGCAGAAGCAATTGTGAAGCCCGAGCGCACAGGTACAGAGGACTGAAGAGACGACTGTGATTCATGGACATTCACCTCGACTTTGACTTCAGTTCACCTTTTATTCAAACCGTTTTTCCGCGACCAAGGATGCCGAATGTGGTGACGGAGGCGATGATTGAGTCTTATGCGCTCATGTTTTTAGTGATGTCAGCGTTTTTTGTGTACTTTTGTGGCATGGTCTGGGCATTCTGCAACCCTAAACTCAGCGGCTTCGCTGAGGAAAAAGAGTGCGACGAGAGCCGTTTTTCACAAGCCTCTCTGCAACAAATCTTTGCAGATCCTGAAGATGTGGAAACAACTCAGCCGGCACACACACGACTTTTGACCAGAGCTGAATATCTGGATCAACCGACACAAAGTTACATCGCTTCATCTTATATTGTGGATTAATATTAAGTTTAAAGAAAAAAGGACAAAATATGCTCAAGCTTCATTAGAGTTATATTCATAGTAGTAGAACATCTGCAAGCGCACATAACCAGAGGACTCCAGCATCAAGACAAAGGTAAGTTGACTGTTTAAAATTCTCGAAATCTAAAACTATTTACAAAACACACAAAGTTCAATCTTTATTTTCTTTATTAACACAGGGAAGTGCATCTTTATTGTCTTCGTCACCATGGCGACCCATCAATATCTGCAATCTTCCTACATTTCCAGCTGTCATCCTGAGAATTACAATCATTAGTTTCTGATATGTAACAGTTATATTCATTGATGCTGTGTAGTTGAATAAATTCTTACAAAGGCACATATTACTTTGCTGCATTTGCATTGTACTTTAAGAGCTAACACAATGACAATTTTCAACATTTTTTTTGTAGGAAGATGATCAAAGCTATAAAAGACTGTCACAGTAAAGTTGAAATAAAATCTTAAAACAAACACTATACACAGTTTATACTTTATTAGATGAATTTATTAATCATAAAATGTACACATACAGTTCCACACATACACTTTTATTCACTGGAAAGAGCAGCATCAGTGTCCATCCTCACAGCCTTTGTGGTCCCATCTTCAGAGACTGCTGACTGTTCACAGTAATTACTATGGTAAAAATCATTCACCTTGGAATGCACTACAACAAAACAGATATAAATTGCACAATATTTCTAAGTAGCTCAAACAGTAGAGCATGGTGCTAGCAACAACAATGTCATGGGTTTGATTCCTTGAATGCGATGTAAGTCGCTTTAGATAAAAGCATCTGTTAAATGCATAAAATCATAAGTAAAAATATAATGTGGTTTATAGCCAAGCTAGATTATCATCATAATTTCATATCCACCTTTTTTCTCCCCATAAGAGAGGGCATGGTTATTTGTAAATTTTATAAGTCTGGCTTCCGGTCCTATTTTTAGCTGTACAAAACAGCTCGCTTTGCTGCTTCATATTGCAAATTTGTGTCTTCTCATTATTTCCCTATAATGAATAATAAACCTGAAGTCTCGCCCAGTGTTGGGTGTAACGCGTTACTAAGTAACGCGTTACTGTAATTAAAATACTTTTCCACTGAAAAAGTAGAGTAACTGATTACTGTTCATTTTTAAGTATTTTAATTACAGTTACGTTTAATGTACTTGCGTTACACTGTAAAATAATTAAACTCGCTGAATATCATTATTTAATTTGATTAATTAATCTTCTAAATGTGAAAGTAAACTCTGCCGCTTTAAAATCGTTGAAGTGCAGGTGCACGTGATTTCGCGCAAGTTTGCTGCATACTCCTATGGTATTCTTAAAGGGGATGTTGGACTCGGCTGAAGCGAGTGGCTGTTTTGCGAAATGGAAATATGCCCATTACTTCGGTTTTCTGAAACAAGCAGACAAGAACATTACAGTAATATGTAAGCTATGTCCTGGGGAGAAAAAACTATCGGCCGCTGCGCTGTCAATAGCACGAGTACTCAAGCACCTGACACGGCAGCATAGACGAACACTTCTGTGTGATCCTTCATATTCGACGGATAAAACTGCGGAAACTCCTGCTAAACAGGCAAAACTTGATTTTACTTCGGTAGCGCAGAAAAGTGTCTGAATGAGCAAGGTTACAGTTCACTTTGTGGAAACACATGACATGATTACAAAAATGGTCAAATGTTTTAAATATTAAAATAATGGATAGTATTATAAAAGCTCCTTGAAATTCTAAATAACATTTTAGATTTGTTTAAATAAAGTAAAACATTTATAGAACTCATTGTTTTAAATTAAGTTTCACGTTTACAGGTTGATACATGTCATTTTTAACTTTTCTTAAGTTTCTTAAGAATAATATATATATTTTGTTATTCTGGAATTGTGTTTCTTACCGAAAGAAGGTTACATTTCTTACAAAAAAGTTTATTATTATAGAATGTTTTCATAGAATGTAATATAGATTATTAAAAAAGCTAAAATGCTAAACTATTTAATGTTTGACTCATGTTTTATTTAATTATCTATTATTTAAAGAGTTTAATTTCTATTTTTTGTCCACTCAAGGTTTATAGGGATTTTAAGAAGTATTTAGTTAAATTACTTATTGAGTATTTAAGTTACTTTTTAGACACAGTAATTAGATAAGTATTTTAAATACAACATTGATGAAGTAATTAGTAATTAGTAATTAATTACTTTTTTAAAGTAACTTACCCAACACTGGTCTCGCCTATACGCTTGCTTCCGCATTGAAGAAAAAGATGAATAGTGTTTCTAAATGTCTTGAAGAAAAATAAATATTTATGAGGTGTTTATCCATTCCTAAGGTGGATATGTGTTATAAGGCTTGAGGAATGCATGAGGTTTTGTGTCCATATTTAGTTTTTTGCTTTGATATCTAGATCCTCGTCTCTCAGTTTCTTCCGCACTGTATCCTCAAGATCTAATAACTTCACATAGAGGGCCTCTGACATGCTTTCATCAATATCCATCTAAAAAAATAATCACACAAAAAGCAGTTTAATTATAGACAGTATCAATAATGAATGCTTTGAAAAGAGATCAACAGCTGAGAAGCATGAAAGTCAATGCATTCCTTTGCAGAATCACATTTTTGAAAGTATATGTGACCCTGGACCACAAAACCAGTCATATAGGGGCAATTGAAATACCTGAAAACTAAATAAATAAGATTTTCATTATCATTGATGTATGGTTTGTTAGGATAGGACAATATTTAGCTGAGATATAACTATTTGAAAATCTGAGAGTGCAAAAAAATCTAAATATTGAGAAAATTGCCTTTGAAGTTGTCCAAATTAAGTTCTTAGCAATGCATATTACTAATCGAAAATTACATTTTGATATATTTACGTTAGGAAATTTGCAAAATATCTTCATGGAACATGATCTTTACTTAATATCCTAATGATTTTTGGCATTAAAGAAAAATTGATCATTTTGACCCATAATTTGACCCTGGTTTTGTGGTCCAGGGTCACATGTAAACCCTACAGACTATAATTTGCTCTATAAAACTGGTTCTAGTCTTAAAATGGACTAAAATAGGCATAAAATATAGATGGGTGAGGGAACCTAATTGTCAGTTCTGACCTTGTGTGGCTGGGTGTAATTGTTTCCAAGCCCAGAGGTCAAACTGTGGTATTTGGCCATCGGGTCCAGTGACTCAGGTTTCTGCATGAACAGCCAGAACTGTGTAATAAAAAACAACAGATGAAAACCGAGACAAGGAGAAAGCAATGAGGTCCAGACAACTGTGAATAAACTGAGTCATTTCTTCAACTGACATGCAGCACTAGGCTTCAAAAACGATTAGAATCCAAGTGTTTTCACATCTTGACTCAATTTTTCCATTCCATGTACTATGAAACATATTCTGTTTCACCGCCATACAATTTAGTAGGTTTATGAAGGGATTCAATACATTTAAATAATTATTTATGGTTAAAGGATTAGTTCATTTCATTTTAGTTCAGAATAAAAAATTTCCTGATAACTTACTCACCCCCATGTCATCCAAGACGTCCTTCTTTGTTCAGTCGAAAAGAAAGTAAGGTTTTTGAGGACAACTTTCCAGGGTTTTTCTCCAAATAGTGGACTACAAGGGTAGCCAATGGGTTGAAGGTCCAAATTGCAGTTTCAAAGGGTTCTACACGATTCCAGCCAAAGATTAAGGGTCTTGTCAAGTACATAATCAAGTTGGAAAGGTCATGTGCAGTTAGGTCTTCATCTGTGTGCTTTGGTTCAAAAAGGCAGGGTTGGGCTTCATCTCCATCTCATCTTCTCCTTCAACTTCAAAATCATTCAACATCATTGTTTTACCTTTTTTTGTAAAGGGTGTTCAACTTTTTCGTACATTCGCTTTGTAAACACTAGGTTGGTTACTTCCGCCTACGTCACATTTGACCTTTCCAAAATGATTTTGTGATGTGTGAGGTCAATATCTAAGAAATGAACTGTGATTTTCTGAACCACGAATGTTTATCTTGCACTAGGCAAGATTAGCATTTGTGGTAAATATGTTTTACATGTTTTTCAGAAAATGACATTTTCGCTAGATAAGCCCCCTATTCCTCAGCTGGGAACGTTTAGAGCTCTTTGAAGCTGCATTGAAACTGCAATTTGGACGTTCAACCCACTGATCCCCATTGAAGTCCACTATATGGAGAAAAATCCTGGAATGTTTTCCTCGAAATCCTTAATTTCTTTTCGAATGTAGAAAATAAGACATGAACATCTTGAATGACATATCAGGAAACTTTTATTCTGGAAATGAACATTTGTGGTGGGGATGGTACTTACCAAAGCCTCTGCTCCATTGTAAGGTGAGAGAGTGAAAGTATTGGTGAATATCCTTATCTGATGAGACAGGACAGGACACAAAGTTCAATTTGTCTGACTTTCCTATTATTGTGTTGATAAAGAAAAAGTAAAGTAAACTGAAGACCTACAAGCCACATTATTGGCATGATGAGAGTCCAGAAGAATGATGGTAGAATGCCATAGGTGAGGTTGGTCATGACCAGACCAGGACAGATCACTGATGAGTACAAACCCTGTGAACAGATCACTAGCACTCATAACTAATTCACAATTATGATAATCATAAATAATTCAGGTATAAAGTGTGTCAAACAGTAAGCATTTTCTGTAGGGAACTGTGAACTTACCCGGTTGTTGTAGTGACGGTTTAGGGCTAAGCTAAGTAGATCAGATGCATATTTTGAGGAGCTGTAGGGCTCACGGCCTTTCTGATGCTGTAGGTCATCTAGACTAAAAGCGGACCGCCGAGCATTACTGGAGGATGTCCAGATCACTAGAGAATTGTGGTCCATCTGACACATTAAGGGCTCCAGTTCTCTCACCTGTCACAGAAACAAAAATATGTTTTTTAATACGGGATTGTACTGGCACGAGTTAGTGCACTCTCAGGACTGGGTTGCATAAGGAAGGTCATCCGGCGTAAAACACGTGCCATCACTCCGCTGCGGCGACCCCTGATTGAAGGGAGCAAGCCAAGAGAAAAAGAAGAATACGCGATTGTACTGCTTCATTTCTTCACCATTTAAAGTGTAAACAGAATTACACTTTCACTTTTTAGACACACTGGTAATCCTACCCTGAACTATTACCATTAGTTGAGCCATAAAAAAAGACTTAAAGATAAAAAAAAAAATTTAACTACCATTCAAAATGAATTTATGTTTTTTGAAAAAAGTCTTTTATGCTCGCCAAGGCTGTAGCGTAAAAACAGTACAAGTGTTTATTACAATTTTATTTATTTTAAACAAGATTGTTACAATTTAAAATAAGTTTTTTTTATTTACCATATTTTAAAATGTAATATATATCAAGCTAAATTTTTAGGAGCCATTACTCCAAAAAGTCACAGAATTCATTCTAATATTCTGATTTGGTGCTTAAGAAACATTTTGTTTTATTATCAATTATGAATTTATTTAATGTTATTGATTTAATGATTTAATAATGATGTATTGCTTATTTCTTGGAAACTGTTTAAATGTTTTTTTTTTTTTTTCTGAATTCTTTGATAAATCAAACGTTTATAAACATACACTACCAGTCAAAAGTTTTTGAACAGTAATATTTTTCATGTTTTTTAACGAAATATGAAATATTTTTAACATTTAAAAAGACTTAGTTTTCTATTTGAATATATTTATTATTTATTTATCTGAAATAAAAAGCTTTTGTAACATTTAAAAGCTTGGATGCTTTAAATTGATCAAACGAGATGATAAAGACATTTATAATGGTACAAAAGATTTCTATTTTAGATAAATGCTGTTCTTCTAAACTTTCTATTAATAAAAGAAACCTGAACAAAAAAAATCTACTCAGCTGTTTCATAATAATAATAAATGTTTTTTGAGCAGTAAATCAGAATATTAGAATGATTTCTGAAGGGTCATGTGACTGGAATGATGCTAAAAATTCAGCTTTGAAATCACAGGAAGAAATTCCATTTTAAAAATTTATTTAAATAGAAAACAGTTATTTTAAATAATAAAAATATTTCACAATTTTACTGTTTGTGCTGTACTTTGGATCAAAAAAAAAAAATTCTGTTCAAAAACTTTCGACTGGTAGTAAAAAAAAAAAAATACTAAAAAAGCATTCATTTTCCCCCTTAAAAATACTACCGACCCCAAACCTTCAAACAGTAATGTAGGTATATTTGACCCTGGACCGCAAAACCAGTCGTAAATGTCATTTTTTTTTTCTTTTCGAAATTGAGATCTATACATAATCTGAAAGCTTTCCACTGATGTATGGATTGTTAGAATATAGGCTAATATTTGGCAGAAATACAACTATTTGAATATCTCGATTCTGCAGGAGCAAAAATAAGTTCTTAGCAATGCATATTACTAATCAAAAATTAAGTTTTGATACATTTACGGTAGGAAATATCTTCATGGAACATCGTCTTTACTTAATATCCTAATGATTTTTGGCATAAAAGAAAAAGTTATAATTTTGACCCATACAATGCATTTTTGGTTATTGCCACAAATATACCTGTGCTACTTACGACTGGTTTTGTGGTCCAGGCCTCCAGGGTCACATATATATAAAATAATCTAAAAAGAATTACAGTGTGCTGGGTGAGAGAGAAGCAGAGGGCAACTTGACTAGAAATACAAGCCTCGCTCCTCCTCACACGGTGCCTTCCCAGCAGAAAATCAATACGTCTTGTCTGGCCTTCGAGGACGTGGAGTGTCATATCTACTGCAACTTTAATGCCTCAGCCACTTGAGCTACAATAACATGAGTGTTTAAAGAAGCATGAGGAAAGAACGCTGCTGCCCGACTTCCAGCACTGATGACCAGATGCCTTAGTCCAAATGAATGAGCTCTTCAATTAGCAGACAGCAGTATTTTACAAAGAAGCACAGGGCTGCAATTTGAGGACTCAAAATAACTTCAGCACTAGAGACTTTCGGATGAATTATTGATCAGGACAGCTGCCAGGGAACAAGTTGTTGACAACAGTGAAATCAATCCTGTGGCATTTATGGGTGAAATATTGTTGAGGAAATATTTGTTTGCATGGAAATGCAACATGGAAACTATGTTGCATGGAAAAGACAGAAATACTGTAAAAATGAGAAGTGTTCTACCACAGTCAAAAACACTACTTTTGTCTATATGTGACCCTGGACCACAAAACCAGTCATAAGGTTAAAGTTTACAAAAATGAGATATATACATCATATGAAAGCTCAATAAATAAGCTTTCTATTGATGTATGGTTTGTTATGATGGGACAATATTTGGCCGAGATACATCTATTTGAAAATCTGGAATCTGAGGGTGCAAAAAAATCAAAATACTGAGAAAATCACCTTTATAGTTGTCCAAATTAAGTTCTTAACAATGCATATTACTAATCAAAAATTACATTTTGATATATTTATAGTAGGAATTTTACAAAAAATCTTCATGGAACATGATCTTTACTTAATTTCCTAATGATTTTTGGCATAAAAGAAAAATCAATAATTTTGACCCATACTATGTATTTTTGGCTATTGCTACAAATATACCCCAGCGACTTAAGACTGGTTTTGTGGTCCAGGGTCACATATGTGGTCATAAAAACACATTAATATCTAATAGATCAACTTACCAGAAGGAAATGACCAAAAAGATTAGTGGCAAACACCTCCTGCAAACCACTGGGTGTGACCTTATCTTCCTGGGTCAGAAGACCCTCCCCGGTGGCAAACATGTGAACCACATTACTGATAGGTAAAAAAAAAAAAAAAAATATATATATATATATATATAACAATGAATTATCATCAAATCAGTAAATACCAGGGTCAGAAATTGTGGGCTTGTGGGCCACCGAAATAAACAAAAATGCCCTATAAGTTCAAGACAAAGGGGTAAAAAATCTTTTAAAATGTCTTTAAAAGCAGTATACAATACAGTATGCAACAATGCATGCTATAGAAAGTATAATACTGAATGCAGAGTTTGTGTACTTTATTGTATTATGTCAAAGTGTAATAAGTAATATGACAGTAATATCAGATTTAAAGTAATGTTGGGGCACAAACTTGCTTTATAAAATATATTTTAGAAACTATGAACCACCATATTTTTACAATTTAAAATTACTTTTTCTATTTCAGCATTTTAAAATGCAATTTATTCTTGTGATAGCAAAGCTGAATTTTTCAGGGTCACGTTTCTTCAGAAATCATCCTAATATGCTGATTTTGTGCTCAAGAAACATTTATTGTTATTAATGCTAAAAACTGTTTTTTTAGGATTATTTGATGAATATAAAGTTTAAAAGAAAAGCATTTATTTGAAATAGTGACATTATAAATGTCTTACCCGTCACTTTTAATTAATTGATTAAAAGTGAATATACAGTAATATCGGCACCCTTGGTAAATATGAGCAAATGTGACTGTGAAAAAAAATCTGCATCATTTATCCTTTAGATCTTTCATCTGAAAAAAATTACGATTCTAACCTTTCATTGAAGTAAAACAATGGAAACTGGGGGGGGGGGGGGTCTCATTATGAAATAAATGTTTTTCTCTAGTTCACGTTGGCCACAATTATTGGCACCCTTAGAAATTTGTCTAAGTAAGATTTAAATTAATATTACAATTTCTTCAGCACACCAGGGTGGCTAGGAGTATAAAATTGTTCAGCCATGACTTTCTGTTTCACATGATTATATTATGAGGAACACAAAGGCCAAATACCCTTAATCACCCATCACAAGAAGTTAAACCAAAGAATATAGTTCTGATGTGCAGCTCAAGTTTGTTGAGCGTTACAAAATAGAAAGTGGCTGTAAGTAAAGAGCTAAAGCATTGACAATCCCCATTCCCACCATCAGGGTAATAATTAAGAAGTTCCAATCAACTAAAGATGTTACAAATCTGCCTAGAAGAGGATGTGTGTCTATATCATCCTAATGCACGATTAGGAGGAGAGTTTGAGTGGCCAAAGACTCTTCAAGGATCACAGTTGGAGAATTGCAGAGAATTGTTGAGTCTTGGGGTCAGAAAGCCTAAAATAAAATGATCAAACAGCCCCTACATCACCACATGTTGTTTCAGAGGGTTTCAAGAAAAATCCTCCTGGCTCACCCAAAAACAAACTCCAGCATATTCACTTGTCAGACATGATTGGAACTTCAAACAGGACTGGCTTTTATGGTCAGATGAAACAAAAAAAGAGCTTTTTGGCAGCTAACCTTCCAGATGGTTTTGGTGCAGACAGGGGTTAAAAAGTACCCCATGCCCACGGTTAAAAATACTGCTGGGTCTTTAATTTTGCGGGCCTATTTTTCTGCCGGAGGTCCTGGACATCTTGTTTAGATACATGGCTTCATGGATTCTATCAAATACCAGCAGATAAAAAATAAAAACCTGACTGCCTCTGTTGGACGATGATCCAAAACAAACATCAAAATCAACACAAAATTGTGTCACTTAGCACAGGTTGAAGCTTCTACCATGGCCATCCTAGTTCCCTGACCTGAACCCTCTATAGAAACTGAAGAGAAGAAGCACCAACATGAAGCTGGGAAGAAAGAGATTCTGGAGAATCTAGAGAGATTCTGTATGAAGGAATGGCCTCTGATCTTTGGTCAGGTGTTCGCCGAAACTCATTAGACATTGTTGGAGAAAACTCAGAACTGTTAGCTTGAGAAAAGGACGTTGCAATAATTGGGTGCCAATAATAGTGGCCAACGTGAAGTAGAGAAAAACATTTATTTCATAATGAGATTTCACCCCCAGGTTCTATTGTTTTACTTCAATGACAGGTTAGAATTTTGTGAATTTTTTTAATGAAAGATCAAAAGGATAAATTATGCATTTTTATTTTCACATCCACCTTTACTCATATTTACTAAGGGTGCCAATATTAGTGGAGGGCACTGTAATGCTGAATATAATAATTTATTTTATTTTTTTTACTGAGTTTCACTGAGCCAGAACTTTGAAATGGCAGTATATAAAGAAAGAAATACTGTACCTAGAAAACAGGCCTTTATAAAAGGCTTTGTGATCTACCCTGGGATTAGGCATGATTCCAGCATTGAGATACAGATAGTCCAATCTGTTGTACCTGTTAAAAAAAAAAAAGGTTCATCCAAGTTTGAGTTAAAAATAATGTTTTAAAGATTATTTACCATTATATTGTACTTAAATCAGACTGGGCACTTCAAACCTTCTCTTATAGAAGTAGTTCACTTCCAGAACAAAAATGATGTACTCACCCCCTGGTCATCCACAATGTTCATGTCATTCTTTCTTCAGTCGAAAAGCAATTGTGCTTTTTATGATTTCTCTCCATATAGTAGACTTCTATGGTGCCCCTGACTTTGAATTTCCAAAATGCAGTTTAAATGCAGCTTTAAAGAGCTGTAAAGGGTCTTATCTAGCGAAGCGTTTGGTTATTTTCTAAAACAAAATTACAATTTATATACTTTTTAACCTCAAAAGCTTGTCTTGTCTAGCTCCGCGTGAACTCTGTGTATCCGATTCATGACAGTTAAGGTACGTTAAAAAACTCCCATCTCATTTTCTCGTCTAAATTTAAAATCGTCCTTCATCACTGTTTTTTTGCATGTTCACTTTGTAAAAATTAGGGTCGGTACTTCTGCAGTGATGTAGAAGTGAACCTGAATACACAGTTCACGCAGAGCTAGACAAGATGAACGACTTCTTCCTTGGCTGGGATCGTTTACAGCCCTTTGAAGCTGCATTTAAACTTCATTTTAAAAATTCAAATTCGGGGGCACCATAGAAGTCCATTATATGGAACAAAATCCTCAAATGTTTTCCTCAAAAAACTATTTCCTTACGACTGAAGAAAGAAAGATGAATATCTTGGATGACAAGGGGGTGAGTGCATTTTCTGTAAATATTTGTATATGTCTTACTTCTGCTTGAACTGCTCAGCAGCCCTGAGCACAGAGCGCATGTTGCCTACATCTAAGTGCAGCAGAGTAACTTGAGCTTGAGGGTGAGACACTAGAAGAGCCTGTCGGGCAGCCTCAGCTCTCTGCATGTTCCTGCAGGCCAGACAGAGCTGCAGCTGGGCATCCTGACTTAGTAGACGCTCACACAGGGCAAGTCCAATACCACTAAACACACAATAAACACACATGCATGTAAACAGGGTTATATGGAGTGAACATACACATGCAGAGACATTATGCAACATGTCTTCTCTCAACTGCTGGTTATATGAGAACACACATGCAGAATAATACACCTTATGATAAACTGTCTTTTTGTTATTCAAAACAAACATTTTTGAAAAATAAACTAAAAGTTGTCACTACGATGATAACAGTTATGTATAACTATAACAAACAAAACAATTAGACAGACAATTCGTTACCTGTTTGCGCCGGTTACTAACACTACTTTCTTCATTCTTTCTTTACATTCATACAATATATCAGTACGCTACCTGTTACACTGTACTTTCCCTTCGTAACTGTTTCTAACGTGGTATTTCAGCAGTGTCTGTGTACGGATGGAGTTTGCACAGCCGCCATGGTGTGATTGGAGGTCACACTTCTATCGGCCAATCAGCTGCTTCCTTTCTGTGACGTGACATCTGCTCTGACCAATCCAGATTTAGCCCCAGTCAGACCAGGCTAACCAATCGTCGGAAAACAAAGTAATGCAATAGCACGCACACGGAATTTTAAAATCAGATTTATTTGACAGATAACCAATTCACGAAATTAACGATTTAAAAAAGAAATATTTGAGTACACACTTTGTTAAAATGAATGTTTCGATACATTTTAAACTGTACACAAATGTTCACTTATGTATACATACAAATACACGTTTTACTGTGAAAAGTATAAAAACCGTGTTTTTATAATTATAAAATGCCTAGACAAGTTGAAAGGTTCATCAATTTATTATCTTATGTACAGTTTCCTAACATATACAATAGGTTGTTAGAGGAAAAAAAGACTGCTAATTAAACAACACAGCACAACGCTTAGTTTAGAAAGAATGAGCATTTCTTTTGCTATTTGAAAACAAAAATCCAGTTTTCCATGCATTGTGATAAGACATTTCCAATATAGAGAATAGCATGTCCTCACAAAGATCTTTTATAAAGTGGAATGTTTTTGTAAACAAACTCAAAGCCTCAAAAAGGGCTAATACTGTTTTATGGTTATGGTTTGAAGAAAGAACATTTGATAGATAGGAAACCAGCACATAGAAACAGTGCAGAATTAAAGCATATCTATAATGCAACTTCATCAGTCATGTCAATAATGCTAAAATTAATCTATACATGTAGATAAAAGACTTTCAAACCCACAACTAAAACACGTCTTATAGACTGGCAGATATCTTAACCAAAAGGTGCACACATTTTCAACAATACGGTCAAATACAATGACTTACAAAAAATCATTTACAAGTATACAAGATAATTACAAAACAGATTTCCGAGCGTCCCATTCGCAGCACTTTTCACATGCCAAAACATATCACAACTTACTGTAAACCTTCATAGTGCATCTGTTCAATACAAATCCAGTATTTATCCCACACTTTAGCAATTCAGCACCACCTAGAATATACTCTGACATAAAAGTAAGACAAATAGCTTTAAAATAAGCTTATTTTAACATTTTCTACAGATTAGCTGGTGATAATAAATGTACTTACTACCCCATTCAGCCTAATTTGAGATTAGATGAAAACATAGGACAAATGCAATGAAAATGCGAAATTAGCATTAAGTAATATAACTATATCTGGTTTCATCCAACTTCATGCAAATATTGCTTCTTGATGCAAAAGTTGTTTTAAGCAAAGAAAAAAGAAAAAAGCACAAATGAAATGGACTTAAATAATAACCATCACCATAAGATTCTTTAAACAATATAACAAGAGGAAAAGCAAAACACTTACATAATGCAGTATGCTTAAATATAAACACAATATATAGGTAGTTGCAGAATAACATTTACAATTTTAATTGAATTTTGCTGATATTAAATTTGAAATTCTGTGACAACCAGACGATATGTGATAACCAGATACATCTGCTTTCTGTTAATCCACTTGATTGAAAGTGGTCTTTGCAGTTTACTACAAAGAAAAAATCAAATATGCAAGATAGCAAAATACTTTAGCATTTTTGATAAATGAGATGAAAATATACACAAACGTCAAGAGACATCAAGATGAAACCAAAGGTGAATCTGAATGTCAATTACTGATTCTTATTTACATTCAAGCTGTCTTCGGCCTCAAAATACTGAAAACAACATTAAATTGGAAATAATAATGGCGCGCTAGTAGCCAATGCCTCGTTTTTTTCTATTTAGAAATATTCTAAAAGATATTTTAGGAACTATTTGTAGAAAATACACAGTGTGTAAAATCCAATTCTTCTGTGTTAAAGGTGCCAAAATGCATTGCTACATTTTCTTTGGCCTAGTGCTGCACAAGTATAGTAAGCCAGGCAAAGGCACTTAGTTAGGGGACGTAGTTCAATCATACAATATATTATCAGTTTGCCTTTGCACACTCACAGTGAAAATTGCTACAGAAAAATGATAGATTCTCATCTCACTTATATACGGGAACATATAAGTGCATGTTGCGGTGTAGTTGACTGGAGTCCTGTGGGCGCACTGAAATGTCTCTGGAAGTGCCGAGGTTGGCACATAAGTGGACACTACGGCTTGCAATCCAGTAATGTGTGATGAATCTCCTGGAAGGATGGACGCTCTTTGGTGTTCCTGTTCCAGCAGCTCAACATGAGCTTGTAGACAGGGTCAGGACACATTGGCGGCTGGGGCAGGTATATCTGAGAACAAGAATATACTATTAGATGTGGTACGCTATTAAAACAAAGATTCTAAAAAGATGTTTTAGTAGTGATGCCATAGTAGAAGAACCACTTTTGGTTTCCCCAGGCAGAGTAAGTACGAATAGAAATACATATTACAAATAGTCAAATTAAATATGGATATTATTTATACTTGTAGGTGCAAATAATCACTACAAGTAGTCATGGCAACTTTTTGTCAATTTTGTGTATGTGCAGGCAATTTTGAACAAATAGTACAATTAATGATAGATACTATTTATACTTGTAGTTATTTGCAGCTCAGTGTGCAAAAAATACTTATAAGTAGTCATGAAAATGTCAAAAGAAACATTTTTTTATTTTGTGTATGTGCAGATAATTTTGAATCCAAAGTACAAGTAATGATAAACACTATTTATACTTGTAGTTATTTGCAGCTCAGTGTGCAAAAAATACTTATAAGTAGTCATGAAAATGTCAAAAGAAACATTTTTTTATTTTGTGTATGTGCAGCTAATTTTGAATCCAAAGTACAAGTAATGATAAACACTATTTATACTTGTGGTTATTTGCACCTTAGTTATCATTATTTCCCCAAATGTTCTGTATGTGCAGTTAATTTTGAACAAATAGTACAACAATGGTAGATACAATTTATACTTGTAGTCATTCGTACCTCAGTGTGCAAATATTCACTACAAGCAGTCATGACAAACAAACCATTTTTTCCTCCGAATGTTCTGTATGTGCAGTAAATTTTGAACGAAAAGTACAATAAATGATATATACTATTTATACTTGTAGTTAGTCGCTACAAGTAGTCATTACAACAGAAACATACCTTTTTTAATTTTGTGTATGTGCAGCAAATTTTGAATGAATAGTACAATTAATGACAGGTTCTATTTATACTTGTAGTTATTTGCACCTCAGTGTGCAAATAAGCACTACAAGTAGTCATGACAACAGAAACAATTTTTCTTTTCCCAAAATTTTGTGCATGTGCTGATAATTTTTAATTAAATGTACAATTAATGATATGATCTACTTATACTTGTATTTATTTGCACCTCAGTGTGAAAATAAAAACTACAAGTAGTCATTACAACAGAAACACCCATTTTCTCTTTTTTAATTTTGTGTATGTGCAGCAAATTTTGAACGAATAGTACAATTAATGAAAGGTACTATTTATACTTGTAGTTATTTGCACCTCAGTGTGGAAATAATCACTACAAGTAGTCATGACAACAGAAACAATTTTTCTTTTCCCAAAATTTTGTGCATGTGCTGATAATTTTTAATTAAATGTACAATTAATGATATGATCTACTTATACTTGTATTTATTTGCACCTCAGTGTGAAAATAAAAACTACAAGTAGTCATTACAACAGAAACACCCATTTTCTCTTTTTTAATTTTGTGTATGTGCAGCAAATTTTGAACGAATAGTACAATTAATGAAAGGTACTATTTATACTTGTAGTTATTTGCACCTCAGTGTGGAAATAATCACTACAAGTAGTCATGACAACAGAAACAATTTTTCTTTTTCTAAAATTTTGTGTATGTGCTGATCATTTTGAATTAAATGTACAATTAATGATATGATCTACTTATACTTGTATTTATTTGCACCTCAGTGTGAAAATAAAAACAACAACTAGTCATTACAACAGAAACACCCATTTTCTCTTTTTTAATTTTGTGTATGTGCAGCTAATTTTGAACAAGTAGTACAAATAATGATAGATGCGATTTATATTTGTAGTTATTTCGCACGTTGGTGTGCAAATAATCACTATAAGTACTCACAACAACAGAAACATTTTTTATTTTTGTTTTAAATTTTGTGTATGTGCAGCTAATTTTAAACTAATAGTGCAATTCATGATAGATACTATTTTTACTTGTAGTTATTTGCCCCTCAGTGTGCAAATAATCACTACAAGTAGTCATGACAAGAGAAACATCAATTTAAATTTTTTTGTACAGCTAATTATGAATGCAACAATAAAACTAACCACTAACACATTAGAAATTATGCACAAAAAATTTCAATTTCTAAGAAGCTACAATAAAGTTTTTTTGTTTTTTACACAAATCCTGTGTTTTTCATTTGCATTTTTCATTTGTTGATTTTTGGCAAAATTCAACAGAAACCAATGAGGATCAATTCCACCCTCAACGCAAAAGTTGCACCGAGTTTTTGAACACAACGGAAGGGTTTAAAGAGCTTTTATATAGAAAAAAATCTCATCAACCTCACCACAAAAGCAGATAAGCATACTTGTACCTGTCTCCTCTGATCCCGAAAGAACTCTCCTGTGTTTTCAATGACCTGCTCATCTGACAGCTGTGAGTAAGGTTGCTCTTTGCAGAAGGTAAGCATCTCCCAAAGGGTTACGCCAAAAGCCCACACATCACTGGATGTGGTGAATTTCCCCTGTAAGGACAAAAATCATCCTGTGTCAGACTTTTATAGACATAAAAAATGTTTTTACCTACAGAAAAATAAGTCACTAGAGATTTATTTGAAGCCAAAAAATACAAATTTGTTCTTCTAGGAGACTTTTAAGAGTATGATTTATTGTTTTCCTAGGTTATATGAGTGTGTCTGACCAGAAGAATGCTCTCCCAGGACATCCAGCGGATGGGCAGCACTGCTCTGCCCTGGATACGGTAGTAGTCTCCGCTATACAGGTTTCTACTCATCCCGAAGTCTGCAATCTTGATGGTGTAGTTCTTCCCTACAAGGCAGTTGCGGGTGGCCAAGTCTCGATGCACAAATTTGAGTGATGATAGATACTTCATGCCTGAAGCAATCTGTGTGGCCATGTGATGTAGGTTACTGTAACTGAAAGTTAAAACAGAATGTGAGTCATAACCTAGTGTGCTTGAGATATTTGAGATACATAATAACAAGTCCATCTTTCTTAGGGATTTAAAGTCACAGTCCACCACTGAAATGTTTGAAAACTTTTGGTATCTACCTGACTGTGGGAGCATTGCTGAGGAGAGCGATCATGCCCTCGGGCTCATGGCGAGACAGAAACTGATTAAGGTCTCCGTTCTCCATGTACTCTGTGATCATACACAGAGGGTCGGAGCTCATACACACTGCCAGCAGCCTGATGATGTTGGGGTCTTTCAATCGTGACATAATCTTTATCTCCTTCAAGAAATCATTCCTGTAAAGTATTGGAAAAAAGGAGCTATGGTAATTTGGCTGAGACATGTTTATTTTGTAAGGTTACAGAAAAAGGATGAATGTATGAATAAGAATACATTTTCATGAATATTAAAGCAACAGCATGCAGTGTTTTACTTTAATTTATTTAATAGTTGGTTGTGACATTTGGGCTTGCAAACCTTGCGCTTTTATTTGCATCCGCTCGAAGCATTTTAACAGCTACAAGCACTGTTTGGTTTTCAATGACATCAAATGAGAAATCCTCATCCATGAAATCTTGCATGCCTTCTGCTTCACACAAATGCACCTGGCGACACACAAAAACAGCCATTTAGATTCAGATATGATTTAAATACAGTTGAAGTCAAAAGTTTGCATACACCTTGGAGAAAATAAGACAGATCATACAAAATACATGTTATTTTTGTATTTAGTACTGACCTGAAGATATTTCACATAAAAGACGTTTACACATAGTTCAAAAGTTTACATACACTTGATTCTTAATATTGTGTTGTTACCTGAATGATCCACAGCTGTGTTTTTTTTTTTTTTTTTTTTTTGTGATAGTTGTTCATGAGTCCCTTGTTTGTCCTGAACAAACAAGTTCTGCAGAAAAATCCTTCAGGTCCCACAAATTCTTTGGTTTTTCATCATTTTTCTGTATTTGAACCCTTTCCAACAATGACTGTATGATTTTGAGATCCACCTTTTTTACACTGAGCAATTTCTGCAAATGCAGAGGTTCAAATGCTCACTGATGCTTCAGAAGGCTAAATATCTGCCTAAATATCATATTTGTTTTCATTTAGTACTGCCCTTCAAAAGCTACAGAACATACTTACATGTTTACCACAAGACAAAATAAGTTAAATTTACCCTTAATGCATTGTGTTTCCTTCTGAAGCGTCAGTGAGTGTTTGAACCTTCTTTAATAGTTGCAAATGAGTCCCTTGGTTGTCCTCAGTATGAAAAGATGGATCTCAAAATCATACAGTCAATGTTGGAAAGTGTTCAAATACACAAAAATGCTGAAAAAAAAAAAAAAAATTGGGGACCTGAAGGATTTTTTTGAAAAACAGCGGGCAGTTTAACTGTTCTTGACAAACATGGGACTTATGAACAACTATCATTAAACAACAACAAGATAAAACGGATAAAGCAGATAGATAAAGTATAGAACAGGAAAATGTTATGGATCTCCTAAATAGAGATGGTTATATGTTTTTTTGAGAACTGACCTCTCCAAACTGCCCTTCTCCCAACTTTTCTTTAAAGGTAAGCAGGTTCCGAGGAAATTCTTCCACAGCGACATCCTTCCCTGACAACAGATCCATGGTGAGGGCGGGCACTGCGTAAGTGTTGCCCCCAGTTACACCTTGCAGGTTGACGATGTCTGCCTCAGCGTAATGTGGGACTCCGTCTTGTACACTGACCGAAGTGGACTTGGAAGCTGTATTTGTTGAAGCTGCAGAAAAATAAACATATACATTATGTTTATTGCATAATATGCAATATCGTTATATGTTACATATATCACTTTTGGAACTCACCTGTGTCCTCTGAGGTTTGGGAAAACTCTGGCAGTTTGCGAACCAGGCGGGAGGGCTCTTGGTAGTCGGGTCCCAGAGGGAAGATGCGCTCATAGGTGGAGTTGGACTCTTGCTCGCTGGGCACGGAAGAGGGGCTGTTGTTGTTGTTATAGGTGAAGGTCTCACTCTGTATTGACAGACTAGCAGTTAGTTCATCGTCCAGCATCCTCCGAGACACCTAGAATGAGGGATGTTTAGTTAAGAAAGCTAAAAAAGGCTAAAATAGTAAGTAGTAGTTGGTTGTATTATGCAACTTGAACTGTTTTTTTTTTCCATATAAACACTGCAAAATAGCAGCACACTGTTAAGGGGTCAAGCAGCAAGGCCACAATAAACGCTTGTCATAATCATCCTTTTTTATATGTTAAGGTCTGGTGCAGAATGAGCTTCTGAGTGTACATATAATCAGACATAATTAAAACGCTTTTTAATGTTTTTGAAAGAAGTCTCTTACGCTCATCAAGGCTGCATTTATTTAGTCAAAAATACTAAGTAATATTGTAATATACTCTGCTGTTCAAAGGTTTAGGATCAGTGAGATTTCTGCTCGTCAAGGCTGCGTTTATTTGATCAAAAATCCAGAAAAAACTATAATATTGTGAAATATTATTTCAATGTAAAATAACTGTATTCTATGTGAAAATATTTTAAAATTTAATTTATTCATGTGATGCAAAGCTGATATTTCAGCATCATTATGTCATCATTACATCATTGTGTCACATGATCCTTCAGAAATCATTTTAATATGCCGATTTATTATCAATGCTGAAAACTGTTATGCTGCTTAATATTTTGTTAGAACCTGCAACACTTTTTTTCAGGATTCTTTAATAAATAAAAAGTTAATAAGAACAGCTTTTTTTTTAAACAGAGATTTACAATATAAATGACCATTTAAAAGTCTGTGGTCAGTAAATTTTATTCTTGAAGGAAATTAATACTTTTATTCACCAAGGATGGGTTAAATTTATAAAAATTAAAAGCAAAAAAAACTTATATTGTTAGAAAAGACTTCTATTTTGAATAAATGCTGTTCTTTTTACTTTTTATTCCTCAAGAATCCTGAAAAAAAGAATCACAGGTTCAAAAAAATAAAAAAAATACTACGCAACTGTTTCCAACATTGATCATAAAAGTAATAAAACAGTATATAAGAACGATTTCATGTGACACTGGAGACTGATGCACAGCTTATTTTTATCAGCCATTACTCCACAGGAATAAATTATATTTTAAAATATATTAAAATAGAAAACCATTACTTTAAACTGTAAAAATATTTTTTAAAATATTACATTTCTTTCTGTGATTTTGATCAAGTAAATCACAGAATATTTAAAAAAAAAAAAACATTAAAAATCTTACTGATCCAAAAACTTTTGAACGGCAGTGTAATAATATTGTTTAATATTACATTTTAAAAATAAAAAATTACAATCTTAAAATGACATTTATTTCTGTGATGGAAAAGCTAAATTTTCAGTGTCACATGACCCTTCAGAAATCATTCTAATATGCGGACTTTGTGCTCAAGAAACATTTCTTATTTTATACATTTTGAAAACAGTTGCGCTGCTCAGTATTTTTGTGCAAACCATGATTCTTTTCCCCCAGAATTTTAAAGGAACACTCCACTTTTTTTGGAAATAGGCTCATTCTCCAACTCCCCCCGAGTTAGTAAGTTAAGTTTTACCGTTTTGAAATCCATTCAGCCGTTTTCCTGTTCTGGCGATAACACTTTTAGCATAGCTTAGCATAGATCATTGAATCCTATGAGGCCAGTAGCATCACATTCAAAAATGACCAATGAGTTTCGATATTTGTCCTATTTAAAACTTGACTCTTCTGTAGCTATATCGTGTACTAATATCTGCGGAAAATGTAAAGCTGCGATTTTCTAGGCCAATAAGATTAGGAACTACACTCCCATTCCGGCGTAATAGTCAAGGAAGTTTGCTGCCGTAATATGGACGCAGCAGGCGCAGTAATATCACGCAACGCCTGAAATTGGTTCCCAGCTAGGTTAGCATTTCCGCATGTGCTGCGTGATATTATTGTGCCTGCTTCGGCCATGTTACGGCAGCAAACTTCCTTGACTATTACGCCGGAATGGGAGTGTAGTTCCTAATCTTATCGGCCTAGAAAATCGCAGCTTTACATTTTACGCAGATATTAGTACACGATATAACTACAGAAGAGTCAAGTTTTAAATAGGACAAATATCAAAACTTGTTGGTCATTTTTGAACGCGATGCTATATTGGTCTCATAGGATTCAATGATCTATGCTAAGCTATGCTAAAAGTGATATCGCCAGAACAAGAGAACGGCTGAATGGATTTCAAAATGGTAAAACTCAACTTACTAACTCGGGGGGAACTGGAGAATGAGCCTATTTCCAAAAAAAGTGGAGTGTTCCTTTAAGTAACTTGAAATATAAATATTTTTCACATTATAAATGTATTTACTGTCCCTTTTGATCAGTTCGAGTCTTTGCTAAATAAATGTATTCATGTATTAGTAAAAAAAAATGTAAACATTTTAAAGCTATGTAAGCTTCCGCCTGACGCAAATCCTAAATACATAGAAGAATCTTTATGATTATAAATCTGTCCACAATCTCACCTTCTCAAGCATCTTCTGCCACACTTGTCTCCACAGTATAATAACAATAATGGCCACTAGAATGAAAATGATGGCAACCAGGCAGCCAATCAGGATCCGGGTGTTGCTATCATCTACTTTGTGGGTGGGGTCATCCCCTAAGAAGGGGATAAAGAGAAAGACAACCTGTTGATGAAATTACACTCCAGAATACGTGAGAAACTGCTGGTTCTCAACATATGACTAATTCAAAAACAGTAGGAAATCTGACCTGGCTGATTGCTAATGGGAGGACCAGTTTTGGGGGGAACCAGTGTTGTGTTATACATGGCAGTATCTGAAATGAGTGCGTTTAACCATTCATTATATGACAATTATGCCATTATGAAACAATTTGAACAGAGTCTATGTTTTTGCTTGGCCATTTACTAACCTGACTGGAAGGTGATTTCACTAAACATCATCCAGATGTCAGCAAAGTAGTACTGGCACTTTATAGCACTGGCCATGTGATTGTAGAGTGAGACGGTGACAAAGCGAGCACTGGGATTGACATCGTCCATCACAGGGCTGAAGGATATGGGTGTGGCTTCCCAGTCCAACTCTGAGCGAAAGTAACACACCACCTTCTGAAACGTCTTCACTCTTTGGGAGAACATGTTGTTGCAGTGCACCTGAATCATGTGGGATTAAATGGGACAGAGAATACAAAGCATTATGCTGAGTGTAAAATAAGGAGAGATTTAAATCACTCAAAAGTCTTCAAACGCTTAATCACTGTAGTTCCAGCAATTAGAATGCACACCCATAAACTGGCTTTCCAACTAAGTTTATGTAATTGAAAAGAAGAGAATTATCAGTGTAGGACATGAGAGACATTTCTACCTTCATGGTGGTGAAGTTGCGGGTGCGGTCAAACTCAAACATGATCTCAACATATCCGTTAGAGAAGCTCTCGTTGGTCCAGCCGACATAGTCATAACCAGGCCATACATTGTAGACGTGACTGTGTGTGAAATCATCAAGGCCACACATGCCATCCGTCAGTTGTCCGAGTCCCTCTGTCATACTACAGGAGAAAAATAAGCCAGAATACATATTTTTGATTGAAATTAATACTTTTATTTAGCAAGGATGCATTAATTGATCAAAAGTGACAATAGATGATCAAAAATACAGATAAAAAGTAATATTATGAACTAAATATTATTGCAATTTAAAATCACAGTTTTCTATTTTAATATACTTTAAAATATAATTTATTTCTGTGATGCAAAGCTGAATTTTTAGCATCAAGTCAGTAAGATTTTTAATGTTTTTTTTAAAGAAGGCTTTTCTGCGCATCAAGGCTGCGTTTATTTGATTAAAAATACAGAAAAAAACTGTAATATTGTGAAATACTATTGCAATTCAAAATAGTGGTTTTCTATTTGAATATTTTATAAAAAATGTATTACTGTGATGCAAAGCTGAATTTTCAGCATCATTACGCCAGTCTTCGGTGTCACATGATCCTTCAAAAATCATTCTAATATGCTGATTTATTATCAATATTGGAAACAGGATTCTTTGATGAATAAAAAGTTTAAAATAACAGCATTTATTCAAAATAAAAATATTTTCTAACAATATAACTCACTTTTTTTTAAATCAATTTAACACATCCTTGCTAAATAAAAACATTAGTTTCTTTCAAAAAAAAGAAAAAAAAATATTTCCTGACCCCAAACTATGAACGGTAGTGTATATTGTTGCAAAAGATTTTTATTTAAATAAATGCTGATGTTTTATTCATCAAAGAATCCTTAAAGTATTACAAGTAATATTAAGCAGCACAACTGTTTCCAACATTGATAATAAATCAGCATATTAAAATGATGTCTTAAGAATCATGTGACACTGAAGACTAGAGTAATGATGCTGAAAATTCAGCCTTGCATCACAGTAATACATTCTATTTTAAAGTATATTAAAATAGAAAACCACTATTTTGAATTGCAGTAATATTTACAGTATTACTGTTTTTTTCCTGTATTTTTAATCAAGTGCAGCCTTGATGAGCAGAAAAGCCTTCTTTAAAAAACATAAACTTGAACGGCAGTTTATATGTTGCTACTTTTTGTTGTATTTTATTAATAAAAGTAAATAAATACTAGTTAATGATTATTTTTATGATAAGTCTGTCACAGAGCGCATTAATACTTTTAATTTGTGTTGTTTATAACATACCACCGCTAGATGGAGCCACTATATAAGCGTTTATCTTAATTTCTCCCAGCAGGCAATGACACAGGTCTCTCTTGAGATAGTTTAACGACTATGAATGTGTGGATTTTTACTTTGCGGTTTTCTGCCAGCTCTGTCAAGAAGGTAAACACGCTTTGCACTGTGTCATGGAAGGTATTGTTCAGGAAGCAGTGAGTCAAGTTCTCCTGTGAATATTGTTAAACCACTGTGACTCTCTCTGGTCTTGGCGCCTGTCGTCATAGCAACAAGTCAATAACAGACTGGCTATAGTTAGCCTGTCCATATTGTGCAACTGATCTGGGATCAATTTTTTCAAGTGCCAGGCATCAGGAAAACAGGTCACTTCAAACTATTAAAATGATCAGTCATCACTGGAGATATATTGACATTTAGTCATAGATTTAACACTGTACATCATATTTTGTAGATGTAAAATAAGACTATTTTATGTCAAAGGTAAATTACTACACACTGGTGTACTGGTGTATCCTGTATCTTGGCCATTTATTGAAGTGTACTGACCTGTAACTCATGGCTCCATCATATACTGAGTCATTGAGATAAATATGCTGTCCATTGAGAGTCATCCGCTGGCCAAGTGGAGAATTATATGAAACCAAGCCATCTAGAAACAGACACAGGAGAACACTGTCAATTTTTTTGTCAAGTGTCCTCTAATGGAAATGTTAGAGGAGGTTCTGCTGTGTGACATAATGCTGATTCATCCCACCGAAGGATGTAAAGTTGTCACTACAAAATGATAAAATACTCACCTGCATTTACAATTTCCATAACAGCATTTAACATATCACTGCAATATTTTTCAAACGTCACAGAGAGAGAATTTGAAGGGGGTTGTGAAGACGATGTCTTCCTCATTATCATATAATTCAATGTAGTAAATAAAAAGGTTGCGGGACAACACAATGTTGTCATTTACCTGGCCTGAATATAAGCCTGTAAGCAAAATATTAATAAAATAATTAAAAGTTAAAATATATTTTATATACAGTTGAGGTCAAAAGTTTGCATACACCTTGCAGAATCTGCAAAATGTTAATTGTTTTACCAAAATAAGAGGGATCATACAAAATACATGTTTTTTATTTAGTACACATTTCACATAAAAGACATTTCACAAGAGAAGATAATAGTTGAATCTACAGTATTTTTGTTTAGTGATAGTTGTTCATGAGTCCCTTGTTTGTCCTGAACAGTTAAACTGCCCGCTGTTCTTTAGAAAAACCCGTTCGGTCCCACAATTTATTTTGGTTTTTCAGCATTTTTGTGTATTTAAACACTGAAAATTAGGACAACTGAGGGACTCTTATGCAGCTATTACAGATGGTGATGCTCTAGAAGGAAAAATGATGCATTAAGAGCCAGGGATGTAAACTTTTGAACAGAATCAAGATATTTACATTTTTCTTATTTTGCCTAAATATAATTTTTTCATGTAGTACTGCCCTTCAGAAGCTTCAGAAGATACTTACATGTTTCCCAGAAGACAAAATAAGCTAAATTTACCCTGATTTTCAATTTAGTTGCAAAAGAGTCCCTCAGTTGTCCTCAGTGTGAAAAGATGGATCTCAAAATCATACAGTCATTGTTGGAAAGGGTTCAAATACACAAAAATGCAGAAAAACCAAAGAATTTGTGGGACCTGAAGAATTTTTCTGACGAACAGTGGGCTGTTCAGGACAAACTCACTAAAGTAAATAAAAAATAACATGCATTTTTTTATGATCCCTCTTATTTTGGTAAAATAATTAACATTTAGCAGATTCTGCAAGGTGTATGTAAACTTTTGGCCTCAACTGTATATCAATACATTAACTATAAATTAATATAACTTGTATGCGAAGGTAAAGACGATTGATTGGTCACTAAAGGTCCAACAACTATGATCTGATATGATGAATATTATAAAAGACAGTCAAAATGACCAGCGTTTATCAGCAGCTCATTTTAGATGCTGAAAGGACAACAAATGTATCTCACGCAACAACTTAATGAAGCTAAACAATGTATACTGTGTGTGTAGTGTTAAAGGGAACCCCGGCTTAAGGGCAACAGAACACGGAAAATATAAAACTTATACGATGACCACAGCTACTGAAGCGCAGGCTAATCCAAATGCCGTTCCATGGACTTTTCTGCACAAGGAGTCTAAAAGTCTGGATATCGAGTCGAAATTTGCACTGAGAAACTCCTTCAGTGGCTGCGGCATCATGACAAGTGTCAGCATGTTTACATCCTGCCAGTATGGCATCTAGCATTTCTTGCCTCTGCCGTTTGTAGGCTCTTTTAGTAGCTGTGGTCTACTAAAAGCCTCAAAGGGTAGCGCCAGTAGCTCAAGGAGTGCAACAATTTGATGTAATCAAAATAATGGCGCCTTCCTTAGTCCAAAATATGAATAAAACGATGTGGATTTTTTAAATGACGTAAATATTTATTGGGTTTTCTACTACATATTTCAGTTAAGCCATACAAGTCTTATATTCTCATTAAATTTTCAGTTCTATGTAAACATATTTTAAAATGAGTAGTAGTTTGGGTTGTGCAACATGAGTCATCAGGGTTTTTTTGTTTTGTTTTTTTTTTCCTAAGAAGAGAATAACTGTCAGAGATCATTTATGTTATATTAAGCCATTCAAGTCTTAATACCCAGGGTTTTCTTTAAGTGATTTAATTGGCCTTCAATTAAACAGCATTTATAAAAGGATAGTTCATCCAAAAATAAACCTGTATGAATTTCTTTCTACTGTGGAAGACCAAAGACAAATCTTTTGACAAAACAAAACTGATTTAAAGCATTTAACTCAACTTTAGTTCATTAGTTGTCAGACTTACCTAGCCACTCACAGCCGTACAGTTCCACACGCATACAAACGTTCATGGAATGATCGATGACGGGCATGAAGCGGACGAAACGTGCAATGATGGGCGGTTCCAAGTCCTTCAGCTTAATATCATAGGCATTCCTGTTTCCCTCAATCACCTTCACAACAGAAAAAAGTGACATACACATTGAAAAATGTATGTGGACACCTAAACAACTCACTTGTGCTTGTTAAGCAGTTAACATTACATTTCAAAATGATGTGCATTAATATAAAGTTGGTTCAGTTGCAGTTCTGGAACTCTTTTGGGAAAGCTTTGCTGGGATTTGCTCTCATTGGGCTCAGGCACAGATGTTAGACAATGAGGCCTGGCTCGCAGTTGGTGTTCCAATTAAACCCAGAAATGTTTGATTTAGTTTAGATCTGCACACCAGATCCAGTAAACCATTTCTTTCTCGACTTTGCTGTGTACAGAGGCACTCATGCTAGAACAGGAAAGTTATGTCTCATCCTAAAAAAGGATAGTCTATGGAGATTGCATTGGTGTATGCTTGATTTCATTTAGGTGAAATAGTCAAACAAGTTGATGGGTGTCCACATACTTGTGACCATGTAGTTTATGACTGCTACATCACATTTGCTACTGACATATTTTAGCTACAGCATTCAAATTTGTCTTAGGAGTTTTATGTTGTGTTCTCTGGACTAATTTGCTACCATTCAGCTTGCAAAAGAAATTTGCATAAATAAATTATATAACAAAAATTGATTCCTGTAATGACAAAAGCTAAATGATCTGAATATAATATAATATAATATAATATAATATAATATAATATAATATAATATAATATAATATAAATGTTTTTATTGTGCCAAAATACTCCAGTGTCACATAATTCTTCAGAAATCATTGTAATATGCTGATTTGGTTGTCAGGGAAAATATCAATGTTTCTACAATAAAATAAAATAAAATGAAATGAAATAAAAAAATTGTTCATAAAAAAAGTATTCATAAAAAAGATTCATGTCTTTGTTGGATTTTTCACAAGTTCACAAGAGCAGTATTTATTTTACTGTCAAATTTTTTTTACCATAAAGGAACTACTGTCTCAATTGATCAATTGAATGCATCCTTGCTAATCAAAAGTTTGAATTTCCATAAAAACTAATATAATATAATATAATATAATATAATATAATATAATATAATATAATATTAAAGTGTTATTAATAATAATGTAATAAGTGTTTTTATTGTGGAAAAAAAAAGATAAATAATTTAACTAAATTAAATTATTATTAACAAATAATTATGTTAATAAAAAATGCAATATTCTTAAATCAGACAAAAAAGGTATTATCAGTCAACCTCTATATTTTTCTTTCAGTGTTGCAGCATGTACCTCTTTGCCCTGCCTGTTGCGCCAGGAGATCCAGCGGCTGCCATCACGGCTGTATTTGATCTTGTATGTCTGGGCAAACTCATTCCCAATGCCCCCCGCGTGACGTCCCTGAGTGCCCACCAGAGTGATGAAATGCAGAGAACGCAGGTCTATCTGCAGGAACTCGTTCATATTTTCAGGTTCTCCTGCTATCTCAGGACACCACGCACCATCTCCTTCCTCACATTCCAGCCTAAGACACATAATAAATAAAAAATCATGTAATATAAAAAATACACGTAGACATCTGTTTAAGTTACAGAAATCTCTCTGGGTCTTTGGCCTCTGGGCTGCACCAAGACCTCAGTCAGGATAGACTGTAGGCCGTAATACTGAAAGTGTCTACTAATTTATTTATTTTTTTTCTCAGGAAAGACATTTCATTAGCTAGATAATCGGTATGTTGTTAAACATCACTACAATCCATTGAAAACACTGTACTTCTAACACTGAAAGACTCGTTTTCATTCTCATCAGAAATTAACTATAAAATGAGTCTAAAATGGTTCATTTTGGTGAAGGGGAATGTCTTGGGAACACTTGGGAAAATGCAGAAGTATATGCATAAGTATATAGAGGAAGCATAATTACATAATTTCAGTGAGGTCACCCATATTTCCCCAGATGTGGTTTGATCCCACCAAGATAACCTGCACTACAGTTCATGGAAAAGGCTGTCTGTGAGTGTGTGTGTGTGCGTGTGTGTGTGTGTGTGTGTGTGTGTGTGTGTGTGTGTATACCTGGTATTCATCACGTTGTGGGGACCAAATGTGCCCACAAGGATAGGAATACCAGTAGATTTTGACCTTGTGGGGACATTTCTGAGGTCCCCATGAGGAAACAGGCTTATAAATCATGCACAATGAGTTTTTTTGATGAAGTAAAAGTGTGCACAATCTCCTGTGAGGGCTAGGTTTAGGTGTAGGGTAGGTGTAGGGCAATAGAAAGTACGGTTTGTACAGTATAAAAACCATTACGCCTATGGAATGTCCCCATAAAACATGTAAACCCAACGTGTGTGTGTGTGTGTGTGTGTGTGTGTGTGTGTGTGTGTGGGCATGTTTTTGTGACATATCAGGACACAAATGTGTGTAATAACATGGGTATGACATAGGTATTACAAGGAGAGGGTGACTTATGAGGACATTGCCCATGTCCCCACTTTTCAAAAGGCTTATAAATCATACAGAATACGTTTTTTTGAGAATGTAAAGATATGCACAGTCTCCTGTGAGGGCTAGGTTTAGGTGTAGGGAAGGTGTAGGGTGATAGAAAGTACGGTTTGTACAGTATAAAAACCATTACGTCTATGGAATGTCCCCACATTTCACAAAAACAAACATGTGTGTGTGTGTGTGTGTGTGTGTGTGTGTGTGTGTGTGTGTGTGTGTGTGTGTGCTCATACCTGCCATATTTTGCTGCTGTGGAGTCAGACCACTGACTGGAGGCTGAAATATCTTCATCTAAGATTTGGCCTCTGGACATTCCTAATGGGGACCGACAAACACCTGTAAAAAAAAAAAAAAAAAAAAGTTAATCAGAATTTTATCTGACAATTCAGACTTTTTTTCTCAGAATTGTGAGATATAAACTCACAATTGCGAGTTATAAAGTCAGAAATGTGAGATATTCTGACTTTTCTCAGAAATGTGTGAAATAAACAATTGTGAAAAATAAAGTCAGAACTGTAAGATAAAAATGAGAGTGAGATTCTGAGTCAGAAATGCAAAATAGACTTTTTCTTAGAATTGCATGAAATAAACTTACAATTGTGAGAAATAAAGTCAGAACTGAGAGATAAAATGAGAGTGAGATCGCAATTCTGACTTTTTTCCTTGCAAATGCGAGTTTGTACCTTGCAATTCTGATTTTTTCTTCGAAATTTGTGAATTTATATCTTGCAATTTGGACTTTTTTCACAAAATTCTGGCTTTTTTTTTAATTGTGAGATATAAACTCACAATTGCAAGTTATAAAGTCAGAAATGTGAGATATTCTGACTTTTTTCTCAGAATTGTGTGAAATAAACACAATTGTGAAAAATAAAGTCAGAACTGTAAGATAAAAATGAGCAATTCTGACTTTCTTTCAAAAGCGAGTTTATGTCTTGCAATTCTGATTTTTTTTTTCATGTAATTCTGACTTTTTTCCTCAGAAATGTAAGATATAAACACACAGTTGCAAATGATAAAGTCAGAAATGTGAGATATTCTGAGTTTTTACCTCAGAATGGTGCGAAATAAACTCACAATTGCAAGAAGTCAGAACTGTGAGAGAGAAAATGTGCAATTATAATTTTTTTTTTCTCGCAGTTCTGACTTTTTACAAGCAATTCTAACTTTTTTTCTGAATTAATTTCTGGGAACTTGTAATTGCGAGTTATAGAGTCCAATTTTGAGGGGAAAAAGACTGATATGTTCTCAGAATTGCTCATTTATATCTCACAATTCTGACTTAATAATTTACAATTGCGAGTTATAAACTCACAATTCCGAGAAAAAAATCTGATTGTCTTACAATTCTGACTTTATAACTCGCGATTGAGAGCTTATTACATGCAGTTCTGACTTGCAATTGCAAGTTTATATCTTACAATTGTAAAAAAAAAAAGTCAGAAGTGCAAGATGTAAACTCGCAATTGTGAAAAAAAAAAAGTCAGAATTGTGAGATAAAGTCACAATTAACTTTTTAAATTTTTTTTTTTTAAGTGATGGAAACGGGGCTTCCATACAAAAATACACAACACAATGCAAAATGTTTGGCTAAGGTATAAGATTTATATTTATAATTTATATGAGATGAATATTGCTTTTTATATTTTATCATTATACATTAAAAAGGATAAAATATACATAAATAAATTTCTTTGTGTTAATTACATGAAACAGTATATAAAACATGTCTACATGCTTTTTATTACTGCACTTTACATTTTACTTCTTGAATTAAATATTTTGAATTTACAGTACCTGGCAACAGTGTCTGAAAAAGTTTTAAGCCAGTGAAAATAAGATTCACATTTTAAGATTTTAAATCTAAAGGTAGGCAAGAGTAAATTAAGTAGATTTTTTAAACATCAAAAAATTGACTGATTTATAGTCAGATTTGGTCTGTGAGAGGGGATAGGTCTTGAAGAACTCTTGAGTACACATAAGAATGTAGGGCTTTAGACCACCATACCACCCGCTGATGAATGGTACAATTTATCCATTTGATTGAACAGTATATTTTAGAAACATTATTTTATATTTTGACTGCAATATCACACAATCCTGTCAGAGCACGAGAGGATATTTATATAAACTCTCTTAATCTCTTGTAATATCACTTTTTCTTTGAGTGTCAGTGTGAAGATCCGGATATGTAAAAAAAAAACGTGTACAAGGACACTCCTATTCCAAGTGGCCCCTCCATTTCAACAAAATAGCCTTTGTGATCCTGCCAGCAATAGCAAGGATAGTGGTGAAGGACTTTTTGTCTCTCTTTTCATTTTTTTTTTCAGTCTCTCCTCCAAATGTTTGCTTAAAAGTCAAGATGGGGGAAACCTCAGAGGCTTGGTTTTGGCAATGACAAGCTGATATAATCCAAAACGAGCTGAATCCCCCAACAAAAAGCTCTTCCAGATGTAACAGAACGGCATCCTCCTCCCCCATCACTCACTCTCTCTCTCTGGCTGTTTCCTTAACACACATATGTACTCATGCTTAAATATAGACATGTATTTCTAAAAGCTAAGACTAGGCAATATATATTAAATACTTACAATTTATTCACACTGATTTTTCAGGTAATATAAAATTATGCAGTTTTACTATATTAAATGGTAACATGGTACAAAAAAAGGCACTTTTCATGTATTAATGTTCATTTTAAAAGTTAAAAATCTGACTTTTTCCGTGTTTAAGTGCTATAATCGGGTCCCCGGTGTATCTACCAACCCAGAAAACGTATGAAAGGACAACCCAGTACATTTTTTGGATGAGCCTTTTTCTGCAAGCATGTAAAAAAACGAGCTGCTCAGATTTCGCTCCCCCGTGACGTAGGAAGGGGATCATATTATAATACTACCACCCCCTAATCTGCACATTTTCACTTATGGTGCCGCCATTTTGTTTTCGCAAGTGACAATGGTGTACTAGTTCTAACACCATGGCAAATGTTTGAGCAAAGCGTGCTAACTGTTCTGTCGTTGGCTGCACAGACGAGCACAGAACACCTGAGTCCCAGCCTCAGAGGAGACAAGAAGGCAGTGGATTTATTGATTTATTTACTGTATATTATGCTGCTGCCACACAGATCTAATATATACATGCAATTTCTTTCCCTTCTGTTTAGCTTCACAGACATAACTGAATGTTTTTAACTTAAATGTGTTTTTAACTTAAATGTGTGTATTTGACAGTTTAATCGCAATAAGACATGAAAGAGAACTTTGTTTAGTACTCACATGCCGTATGACAGCCGCTTTCTGTGCACGTTCATAAAACTGTATATCAGAAGTTTAAACTAATACGGCTTTAAAACGCAAGATTTCAGTGCGATAGGCACAATAATCAAAAACAAACAGATGTTTTTGAGAGCATTTGAGCTGCAAAGGCACAGTCTTATTCTGGAAAAGATAATTTGCATTTAAAGAGTCATGCAAGCAAACAGCATGTTTCTGCTTCCACTCACAATGAGCATTTTCAAAATATTATAATAAATGATCTGTAGGGTATTTCTCACCTGAGACTTATATTACATATTGTAAAGATTGGCATAATAGGTCTCCTAGTTAAAAACAGCATAGAAAACTTGATTATTTTAACTAGAGTTGTACTGTATTACCCTGGAAATCCAGAGGTCTCGCGAGAGCACAATTTGAATTGTCTCTGCAAGACACTCTGGCATCGAGCAATGATGCATGTTACTGCATTACGTAAGCAGTTCTGGGAACCAATCAAATCGGTGTATCTGATGTAGGCGGGCCAGAGACGAGCTAAGCTGATGACGACAGCGCTGCGACGTCCGGAGTCATTTGGTAAACAAAGATGGCTATAGATGAACACCAGTTGTTTGAAACGGCTTTGGCCGCTACAATGAACGAGTTAGACTTGGCTTTTCATATAAAAGAGGGACAGAAAAAGGACGTTTTTGCTGTTTTGCCGACTGGATACGGCAAGGGTTGAATTTATCAGTTAGCTCCGCTGGTAGTTAAGCGTATGGGGCGACCACGAAGAGGAACAGATCCGAAGCGGGCAATGCCAGATAGCATTCGGCAGATAAATGGCGATAAATGTTATCGAACAAGGTCTACCGGGACAACCTGATCGGGATTGTGGTGGATGAGGTCCATCTCATTTACAAATGGTAAGAGTCACTTGGTAAACTTACTGTAACAAAAAACGGAACTATTCAATAGGAATATAGTAGCCTAACTTGAACAGGACGATATGTCTCGCTGCTGAATGAAAAGCTAGCGTCCATCCACATATTAGTTGATAGTTAATGAATACTTTGATCGGACCTAATTGTTTTATGAGGTTGATTCGGCTATCGTAATTAATAGTTATTAATCTTGTCACATTGTTTATGTCATAACATTGAAATCCACTATTATATGTTCACCGTCGCTCTGGATACGTCACACCGTGTATTGTTGTGATTGGTCGTGGCGTTATCCAATTGCTTGCAGTGAGAGTTTCAAATGCACGCTTGGTGCCGCCCCTCGAGTTAGGCCCTTTTCATTGCTCGATGCCAGACCCTTAATCTTAATAGATTAGGGTCTGGATTTTTCCAGGCTGGTACTGTATCTTAACAATGTATGATTTTGAGATCCATCTTTTCACACCGAGGACAACTGAGGGACTCATATGAAACTATTACCAAAGGTTCAAACGCTTACTGATGCTTCAGAAGGAAACACGATGCGTTAAAAGCTAGGGGGGTAAAAACTTTTGGAATTTGAATATCAGGGTAAATTGAACTGAACTTGAATTTTGTCTTCTGGAAAACATGTAAGTATCTTCTGTAGCTTCTGAAGGGCATTACTAAATGACAAAAAAATATATATTTAGGCAAAATAAGATAAAAATGTACACATCTTCTTTCAGTTCAAAAGTTTACCCCCCTGGCTCTTAATGCATCGTTTTTCCTTCTGTAGCATAATGGAGTGTTTGAACCTTGAATAGTTGCATATGAGTCCCTCAGTTGTCCTCAGTGTAAAAAGATGAATCTCAAAAGCATACAGTCATTGGGTTCATATACACAAAAATGCTGAAAACCATTTTTCAGAAGAACAGCAGGCAGTTTAACTGTTCAGGACAAACAAGGGACTCATAAACAACTAAACTAAACTAAACAACTAAAATTAACATTTTGCAGATTCTGCAAGGTGTACGTAAACATTTGATCTTAACTGTATAATCTACAATAGAAATGACAATTTTCAAAGTAATATTAAATGGTAACATTCAGCCACAAAGTGAGAAAATGTATGTGCTTTTGTAATTCAGAGTAGAGTTGTCATAGCTTTGTGAACGCAGGCAAAGCAGTGTTAGACAATTGACACAAGAGTGTCACATAGATAAAATGTCTTGCGAACGCCCAGTACTATTCGGCTGCAGACACAGGGCCAGCTATGTCTTTTGACAAATGGTCTCACAAAGCCACAATAAAAAAGCAGTCTGATATTTGATTTTGTCTTTATAAAAATAACTCACATAATACGCAAATATAAACATACACTCAATGATAAAATCAACAAACTGACTTTGTGGTGAATACTAAATAATAGTTGAATAAAATGAAACTAAAGAACCAAAGGGCTTGAGCAAATTTACAGGCTCTGATCTGAAATGCAGCCCATAAGAGACGTGTGTTTACTCTGTTTTTCTCTGTTTTTTGGATGGTTACGGCCTCACTATCAGATGGAGTAAACATTCAGTTACTGAGTCTAAAAATATCCCTCACTTGAGAAAGGTGGAAAAATACTCATGTTGTGTGAAGAAACTGTGGCTTTTGGTCTTTCCTCTCTCTCTTTCTCTTATGGGCCACTCTGGTCTTGTGGAGTAATTCATTGGTCCGAGTGGCGCTTATTTCCCCCTCCTGCCAACCAGTTTTTTCCATCTTTAATCCTCGTGAATGGCACATTTGTTCCACCATGTTTGCTGTCTAACTGCAGGGTCCAAAACCGTGCACACAGACACATGTATACTAATACACACACTTTTAATCACATGTAAACTGTTAGAAGAGGCACTTGCATTTTTTCTTTTCTTTCTTTCTTTCTTTCTTACAGTAGAAAAAAGTCAGAGTCTATTACTCAAAGTGGAAAAAGCAGCGAGTAGGATGGTATAACTACAGTCTTTGGGAATTTTAAACAGAGGAAAGTTGGCAGAGGAGATCCCATAGCTACTGAGTTCGGCAACACACTTTTCCAGAAGTAGGAAAAAAATGCTGCTTTTTTTCCAGCGGAAATATGAAGGAGCAAAACTGATATTTAAAGAGGTTACAGCATCTCTCTCCTGGAAAGAACGGAAATTCACCACCTTCGAGGAAAGCAACCATTTATACAGTTTATCTGAAACACTATCATTAACTTCTCTCACTAATAACACTAAGGTCAACTAGTCGAATACCAAAACGCTCAAACTGTAAACGTGAGAAAGACTGCTGCCGTGACTTATGAGCTGCAGAAACAAATATCTGAGAAACGCACAGAGCCTCTGGAGCAAAAAAAAGGAGAAAAGTACGAAATAGAAGCTGTTTCAATATACTTTCCTGTTGTCAAAATGTCTGGTATGTACAAGCCACAGACTCCAGTCTGATTGTTGAATCCATTGTAAACAATCATGCTTGCTCTCCTGCTACATTCAATAATAAACTCAAAGCAAGGTCACATCCTCACACAGAGCTCACACGCAGTTCAATGAGGTTTGAGTGATGGACGCTATCCCGTTACATTTCACCACTCCTTTAGCATGGTGTTCTTTCCTTTCTAACCACCAGCCTGTGAAAAAAAAATTCTGAACTGAAGGTTTTTTAAGTGTCTGTGATGAGAAGTAATAATATTCAGCAGCAATTATGGGACACCATGATATATTGCTAAGGAAGTGTTGCAAAGTACTGTAGCGTATTGATCCAAACTGTAAAGCACAACAAAGCGAAAGAAAAAAAGAGACCATGGATTTCCACAATGTCATTATAAATCTGTATTTTCAGTATGAAGTTCACAGAAACCCTTTATGAGTAAATGGATCTAATTAAATTCTCAAGAACATGTTATGTATGTCAAAATAAAAAACATGCCTATTTTAGAACCGTTAAAATTACTTTTCAATTGTGACGGTATTTTCAAATTACAAAAATCTCAAAATTCTGTATTTTAATAGGAAGTGTACAGAAACCTTTATCATGAATGAACCTCATTATTTTAAAAGAAAAGTAAAATTTTGTGAAATGTAAAATAAAAATGTAAAAATATTCTCAATGATTCTTTTTACTACTGTTACAGTTGAGGTCAAAAGTTTACCCAAATAAGAGGCATCATACAAAATGCACGGTGTAGTTTTTTTAGTACTGACCTGAATAAGATATTTCACTGTTTCTTTTTTTTTTGTTTTGTTTAGTGATAGTTGTTCATCAGTCCCTTGTTTGTCCTGAACAGTTAAACTGCCCGCTATTATTCAGAAGAATCCTTCAGGTCCCACAAATTCTTTATTTTTCCAGCATTTTTGTGCATTTGAACTCCAACAATGACTGTATGATTTTGAGATCCATCTTTCCACACTGAGGACAACTGAGAGACTCATATGCAACTATTACAGAAGGTTGAAACGCTCACTGATGCTCCAGAAGGAAAAACAATTCAATAAGAGCTGGGGTGTGAAAACTTTTGAACCGAATGGAGACGTGTACATTATTCTTTTTTTTTGCCTAAATATCATATTTTTTCATTCAGTACTGCCCTTTAGAGGCTACAGAAGATACTTACATGTCTCCCAGAAGACAAAATAATTTAAATTTACCCTGATCTTCAAATTCAAAAAGGTTTCATAATATGTTTTTTTCCTTGTAGAGCAACAGTGAGTGTTTGAACCTTCTGTAATAGTTGCATATGAGTCTCTCAGTTGTCCTCAGTGCGAAAAGTTGTTTCTCAAAATCATACAGTCATTGTTGGAAATGTTTCAAATACACAAAAATGCTGGAAAACCAAAGAATTTGTGGGACCTGAAAGATTTTCAGGCAGTTTAACTTTTGAATGGGGTCATTTTTATAAATTCAACTATTATTTTCTCTTGTGGACTATATGTAAACATCTTATGTGAAATATCTTATTCAGGTCAGTACTAAATAAACAATAACATGCATTTTGTACGATCCCTCTTATTTTGGTAAAATAATTAACAATTTGCAGATTCTGAAAAGGGGGTGTAAACTTTTGACCTCAACTGCATGTCTTATGTATAAATACTTAATACATAATTGACTAACATTATTTAAATATTATGCTGTTTTTTAACATTATATGAGATTTGTTTTGCTTAATTGTCATTAAAATAATGCCTCAAATCAAAAGCACAATGGCTATAATAACAGGCTTAAATGTTCTTAAACTTTAATTTCTTCCTTCTTTTGTTTTTGGGGTAAAAATGCTTGGCAGGATCCCTTCACCCACTTCTCTCTGATACTTTCAGACCGGAAAGTAACAATTCAGAACATTCAGTCAGCAACAGAACAGCGGAGTATAATTCTGTTATTTTTGCTAGTACCACAAGCCGTCTAAAAAACTTTTAAACAATTCAGACTGCCTTCACATAAACCACACAGAGAGATTTTTAACAAAGCGTTTTACATATTCCATGTTTACTTTGAAACAAGCCAAACAGTACTTTGTAGTTCGACCAAGCAAAGCGACAATTAAACAGTCTGGATGGACTAGAGTCCTCATCTCAGATTCATTAAAACACAATATGGCTATAAAAGAAACCATTATGCATTCCTTGTTGTATTACATTGGCCTGCTTCCGAATGTATGCGTTTTAAACAATGTATTTTCAACTTGAATGTCATTAATTTGTTAAATACGGCAGGGCAAACTGACACATGATCAGTGGAAGGAAGCAATAGCAATGTCACCTTGGATAACCAAATTCATCTGCTTTATAAGAAACACAGCCCAATATAGTACAAGAGCACAGTGTGGTTTTCATCCTGGGGGATCCCAGAAGAGAACTGCCTCTAGCCATGGTGGTATTAGCTGCTTTCCAGACTTATGCTTTAGTCTCTACTGTACGGCTGCTCACCATGAGCTGGCTTCTGGTTTCCTTGTAAAATATAATTGAACCTCACATTGACATCACACTTTCCTCCCCACAAACCACCCATGCTAGAGAGAGAAAGCTCAAGTTGAAAGACACAGATAAAAGAGAAGAATCCATGAGAACCAGAATGGAATCTGGGCATCTTCCAGACCCTATTCAGACCGATCACAAATACAATGCTGCCAGTTTAAAAGCTAGTCAAAAAATAACAATGCAACTTGAAGCACTCTGACTTTTAGAAAAACCTAAATTCATGGACAATAAAATCGGAGATTGTGACCACATGCTGTGTGTGACACCACAACAACTGATTTCCATAGTGACTTGTCTCATAAATTTTCAAACACAGTTTGAGTAAATTTATGTTGCCAATGTCCACACCACTGTAGTTGTTCAATTAATATTGTAGACTAGTAGTTAAACATTTGGGCTCAAGATCCTACAAACTCTGAAACCCATAAGCTACTGTTGCCATTAAACTCCACATTGCTGTTACATTTTACATTTACATTACATTTATTCATTTAGCAGACGCTTTTATCCAAAGCGACTTACAATTGGGAATACAACAAATAATTCATCCTAAGGAGGGAGATCGACATAGGAAGTGCTCAAAAGTACCATATGTCAGGCGTTGTCAGATGAGTACGGGCTAGAAAGGGAAGATCAGGAAAGAGAGGAGAATTTTTTTTTTTTTTTTTTTTTTTTTTTTTTTTTCAGATAGTCAGATAGTGTCGAAAAAGATGGGTTTTCAGCAGTCGCTTGAAGACAGTAATGGAGTCAGCGTTTCGGATGGGGGTGGGAAGATCATTCCACCAGGCAGGGACATTGAAGGAGAATGTTTTGGAAAGTGATTTCATGCCTCTCTGTGGTGGTACAATAAGGCGTCTTTCGCTAGAGGATCTCAGACTTCTGGAGGGAGTGTAGATGCGTAGTAGTGAATGGAGGTAGGCCGGTGATGAGCCGGTGGCTGTCCTATAGGCCAGCATCAGTGTCTTGAATTTGATGCGTGCTGTAACCGGTAGCCAGTGCAGGGATATGAAGAGAGGTGTGACATGGGCCTTCTTGGGCTCATTGAAGACGAGCCGTGCTGCTGCATTCTGAATCATTTGTAGAGGCCTGATTGTACATGCTGGAAGACCAGCTAAAAGAGCATTGCAATAGTCCAGCCTGGAAATGACCAGGGCCTGGACAAGGAGTTGTGCAGCATGCTCTGTTAGGAAGGGCCTGATCTTTCTGATGTTGTGCAACGCAAACCTGCAGGATCGAGCAGTTTTAGCTATATGTTCTTTAAAAGTCAATTGGTCATCAAAGATTACACCAAGATTTCTGGCTGAAGTCGATGGGGTAATTGTTGATGAACCTAACTGGATGGAGAAGTCATGTTGTAAAGTTGGAGTGGCGGGAAAGACAAGGAGCTCAGTTTTAGCTAGATTGAGCTGAAGATGGTGTTCCTTCATCCATGCAGAGATATCCGCCAGGCAGCCAGAGATCCTTGCAGCTACTGATGGATCATCTGGTTTGAAAGAAAGATAGAGCTGTGTGTCATCAGCATAGCAATGGTAGGAGAAGCCATGTGCCTGTATGATGGGGCCCAGAGATGTAGTGTATATGGAGAAGAGGAGGGGTCCAAGAACTGATCCCTGAGGAACCCCAGTGACCAGTTGATGAGTTTTGGAAACCTCCCCTCCCCAGGCCACTCTGAAAGACCTACCAGAGAGATAGGATTTGAACCAGCGAAGTGAAGTCCCTGTGATGCCCAACGATGAGAGGGTAGACAGAAGGATCTGGTGATTTACCGTGTCAAATGCTGCAGAAAGGTCCAGTAAGATGAGTACTGATGATTTGGAATCAGCTTTTGCAATCCGCAGGGCTTCAGTGACAGACAGTAGTGCCGTCTCAGTTGAATGGCCACTCTTGAACCCTGACTGGTTAGCATCCAATAGGTTGTTCTGTGAGAGAAATAAAGATAGCTGGTTGAAGACAGCTCGTTCCAGTGTTTTTGCTATGAACGGAAGGAGAGAGACAGGTCTATAGTTGTCTATGAGTGAAGTGTTAAGTGTAGGTTTTTTGAGCAGTGGGGTTACCCGGGCCTGCTTAAATGTAGTGGGGAAAGTGCCTGTGAGAAGAGATGTGTTGATGATGTGTGTGAGCGCTGGTAGGATTGTAGGAGAGATTGCTTGGAGAAGGTGTGAGGGGATGGGGTCTAAAGGACATGTCGTCGGATGGCTGGAGAGGAGAAGTTTGGTTACTTCTGCCTCAGAAAGGGGATGGAAGGAGAAGAGGGGAGTTTCAGCCGTGGGTGTGGTCAGTTTTAGTTCCTGTATGTGTGGAGCTGAGAACTTATTACTGATAGATGTAGTTTTTTCTGTAAAAAATGTGGCAAAATCATCAGCTGTTATAGAAGTGGTGGGAGGTGGTGGAGGGGGACAGAGCAGTGAATTAAAAGTTTTGAAAAGGTTGCGTGTGTCCAGAGCATTGTTGATCTTGTTGTGGAAGTATGAAGATTTGGCAGTATGGACATGGGTAGAGAAAGATGACAGCAGAGACTGATACATACTCAAGTCAGATGGATCCTTAGATTTGTGCCATTTTCTCTCAGCTGCCCTAAGTTTGGGCCGATGTTCACGAAGAACATCGGATAGCCAAGGGTTGGAAGGAGCAGCCCGTGCTGGCCTGGAGGAGAGAGGGCATATTTCATCTAGGCAAGAAGTAAGAGTGGAACATAACGTGTCGGTTGCTGCATTAGTATCCAGAGATGTGAAGTGGGTAGGAGAGGGAAGAGAGGAGGATATTGATGAAGAAAGATGGGAGGGTGAGAGAGAGCGTAGGTTTCGTCTAAAAGTAACGGGTAGGGGGGGTGGGGGTGCACAAGTAGCAAGATGTAGGTTTAGTGTAATGAAGAAATGGTCAGAGATGTGAAGGGGTTTGACCACAATGTCGTCTGAAGTACAGTTTCGTGTGTAGATGAGATCAAGTTGGTTGCCGGATTTATGAGTGTATGCAGTGGTAGTGCGTTTTAGGTCAAATGAAGCAAGAAGTGAATGGAAGTCTGCAGCATAGGGTTTGTCCAGATGCATGTTAAAATCTCCAAAGACCAGAAGTGGGCTGCCATCTTCTGGAAAAGAGGATAGCAGCCCATCCAGCTCTTCTAAGAAGATGCCAAGTTGACTAGGAGGGCGGTAAATGACCACAACATGGAGTTTGATAGGAGATGTTATAGTGATTGTATGAGATTCAAATGAGTTATAATTGCATAGAGGAGAATGGGTTGAGTATTTCCAGTTGTTGGAAATCAGAAGTCCCGTACCCCCACCCCTTCCAGTCTGACGAGGGGTGTGAGAGAAGGAGAATTTATTAGATAGAGCAGCTGGGGTTACAGAGTCATCTGGACGTATCCAGGTCTCAGTCAAACCTAGGATGCTCAGGCCAGATTGCAAGGAAAATGCCGAAATGAAGTCTGCTTTGTTGACAGCTGATCGACAGTTCCAAAGTCCAACCGTGAAAGAGAAAGGTTCAGTGGAAGAGGTGTGTATTGGACGCAGGTTAGAGAGATTGCGTCGGCGTGTGCGTGTGATGTTGGTGCGGTGTGTAGAGAGCACCGGAATGAGTTGGAAACACATGATAGAGAAGGACAGAAAGAAGAGTGAGAAAAGGAAAGGAGTACTTAAGTGCGTTGTCGGTGTCGTTGCTCGGAGAAGTCGCGCAGGAAAAGTCGCAGTCTTTACTCTTGTCGGTCTTCACGTGAGGAGGCTGAACGCTTCCGCTGACGCTTCAGCGTCAGCTGGTATGACACCGTTAAATACACAACCAAACAAAGCTTTACTGAAACAGCTAGGGACGCCTCCTGGGCTCAGTACAGCCGCAAATGTATTGCACGCACGCAAAATGTCTCTAATCGAAACTTAGATGCAACAGACTTCGCACTTCTAATTGCTCTGGAAGGGCGCGATATGAATAACCAAAGCTTCCCTTGGCCGTCCGCTCAGTTTTGAATTTTAATAAGCACAATCAAAACTACTATTAAACGCAGAAACCACTAGCAAGGCAAATAACAGACCAACGAGTGCTTAATTAACAGCAGCTTAATGTAAATATAAACCAATACCCTAGTTAAATAAATATAAGAGTGCTTTTAACCACAGCGCAATGTAAACAGAACGAATAAATGAACGAATCCAACGACAGAGTGCTTTTAACAGCAGATCAATGTAAACAGAACGAATAAATGAACGAATCCAACGACAGAGTGCTTTTAACAGCAGATCAATGTAAACAGAACGAATAAATGAACGAATCCAACGACAGAGTGCTTTTAACAGCAGCACAAAGCAGACTGAAACGAATAAATTAATAAATTCAAACGAGTGCTTTTAACTGCAGCTCAATGTAACGTCAATGTAACATTTTTCTGTTGCTTTGGTTACAATTATCAGAATAAAAAAAAATAGATAAATATCTACCTGGATTTACTTGAGACTTGACAGCTCCCAATAGGTAAAGGAGGATAAGAAGCGGAAAAAGCATCTTCCAAAGCTGCTTCATCTCAGGCGGAGACGGGACGTTCATTCCTGGAGAATGAGACACATGGTTAAAAAAAACCCCGTATGACTTCATTTCACCACAGACATCCAGGAACTGCTCTTACATGATTTCTCCTTAATAAAACTTAAAGAGGAACCAACTGTAGAAAATAATAGTTGAATTTAGAAAAATGACCCCGTTCAAAAGTTTACATCCCCTTGATTCTTAATACTGTATTGTTACCTGAATGATCCACAGCTGTGCTTTTTTTGTTTAGTGATAGTTTTTTATGAGTCCCTTGTTTGTCCTGAACATTTAAACGGTCCACTGTTCTTCAGAAAAATCATTTAGGTCCCACAAATTTGGTTTTTCAGCATTTTTGTGTTTTTGAACTTTTTCCAACAATGACTGTATGAATTTAAGATCCATCTTTTCACACTGAGGACAACTGAGGGAGTCTTATGCAACTATTACAGAAGGTTCAAATGCTCACTTATGCTCCAGAAGGAAAAAACATGCATTAAGAACCAGGGGGTGAAAACTTTTGAACAGAATGGAGATATGTACATTTTTCTTATTTTGCCTAAATATCATATTTTTTTCATTTAGTACTGCCCTTCAGAGGCTATACTGCCCTAAAAGTAAAATGGCAGTAACTACGCCGAGTGCAGAACTGAGAAACATGACTTTAAATTTATCCAATGTTAAAACCGTCCTGTGAGGATGCCGCGATATCACACACATTTGAGATAAGATATTTTGTCACATAACAAAGGATGCCTTGAATGTCATGAAAATGATAATAACTCATTTTTGACCAAAAATGCAGTTACTGCCTTTTTGCTTTGTAGGGCAGTATAGAAGATACATACATGTTTCCTAGAAGACAAAAATCAGTTACATTTAAACTTATCCTTAAGCAAGTTTCGGCCCAGGCCTAAATGGAGAGTTCACCTTCACGTCAGTATTTATGGCAAAAGAAGATATTTTGAAGAATCTAATCAGTTTTTTTCTACCCATACACTAAAAGCAAGTGGGGCACAGTGATGTTTTTCTCATTGTATGGACAAAAACATTCTTCAAGATGTCTTCGTTTTGTGCTCCACACAAGAAAGTAAATCATTCAAGTATGGAATGACGGGAAAGTGAAAGAAAGTGCTTTCCATCACCACCCACACCTTAAAAAAATGAGTGTCTGAAAAGCTAATAATCTCGTATGAATTTCACATTCGGCAACTCTTTCTGTCTCCATCCTTTCATTGAGTTTTTATGCTCTCATTATGAAAAGGCACTGAGCCATGACACAGTTTTAATAGGAAAACAGGTTGTTGTTGTTTTGAGGCGATGGATTTAATTTGGTCAGTAAAGATGCAATAATTGCCTGCAGAGAATAATGGAATTTCCATATATTTGTTATAGGGATGTGAGAACAGCAACAACTGTTGGGAAAACTTCATAAGGCATTGTGGCTAGACTTTACAAAGTCTCGTAGTTCAAAGAGAAAATACATGCTTTCTGGGTTTACTTCAACTACTGACCATCAACAGAGCCTTTTATGAAAGTCTGCTTTGTACATATAATTTTGAGCAAACACAGACACACAATTAAACTAGCCAGCACATCTTAACATCCATATTTACACTGATACATTACGCAGATGCTTAAAGCATGCTATAAAAAGGTTCGAAAAACTGGGACACTGCAAAAATCCTATTCTTAATTTACATCTTTGTCTAGTAAAAATTCCCTGAGAAGCTGCATGATGTACTTGTGACATATGAGATGAGACTATTTATTAACATATTTAAATACACTATTAAATACACCACAATTTAGTACATTTTAATAATCTTTTGTTATGCTTTAAAAACTTGATTATGATTTTATGTAATTACAGTTAATATATTTTTAAATATACAATTTTTCAAATTACGACTTCATTATTACAAATGTATTTAAATACCTGACATACAAGTTTCTATAAAAATAATATTAAAGTATATTTTAGGTTACCCTAAATGCTTATCAGTACATTCCACAGTACAATTTAATCATATTTCATATGACAAAGGAAGTAATTATGAAATTTCATGTACAAATTTTCTTAAGTCCTACCTAAGAGGTCCAAAATAGTAAAGTGCATATACTATAAATTTAAACTATAACACTTTTTTCTCGCAATTGCAAATTTGAATCTCACAATTCCGACTTTTTTCTCAGAATTGCGTGATACAAAATTCATAGTTCTTAAGAAATTAAGTCAGAATTGCATGTTATAAAGTCACAACTGTGAGATATAAACTCAAATTTATATCTCGTCATTCTTACTTCATAACATGCAGTTGTGAGTTATTAACTGAGATATAAATGTGAGATATAAACTCGCAATTCTGAGAACATATTAGCCTTTTTTCCCCCTCAAAATTGGACAACATTATAACTCAACATTGTGACATATAAACTTGCAATTGTGAAAAGAAAAGTCAGAATTGCGAGTTTTTATCTCACAATTCTGACTTTATTTCTCCCAATTGTGTTTGTATCATGCAATTGTAAGTTTATATCTCACAATTCTGAGAGAAAAGTCAGAATTGGAATAAAAATGTCAGAATTAAGAAATAAAAGTCAGAATTGCGAGTTTTTATCTTACAATTCTGACTTTATAACCCGCAATTGTAAGTTTATATCAAAATTCTAAGAAAAAAAAGTCAGCATTGTGAGAAAAAAAGTCACAATTGTGAGATATAAACTCGCATTTGCGAGAAAGAAGTCAGAATTGCACGTTTTAATCTCAAAATTCTGACTTTATAACTCAATTGTAAATTTATATTACTATTCTGAGAAAAAAAGTCAGCATTGTGAGAAAAAAAGTAAGAATTGTGAGATACAAACTCGCAATGACTTTTTTTCTCAGAATTGCAAATTACAATTCTGACTTTATTTCTTGCAATTGTGTTTGTATCATGCAATTCTGAGAGAAAAAGTCAGAATTGCAAGTTTATATTTCACAATTCTGACTTTATAACTCGCAATTGTAAGTTTATATCTCACAATTCTGAGAGAAAAAAGTCAGAATTAGGAAAGAAATGTCAGAATTGCAAGTTTATATTTACAATTCTGACTTTTAACTTTATAACTATAATTGTATTTTTATATCACAATTCTGAGGAAAAAAAAGTCTGCATTGCGAGAAAAGGTCCAGTTGCTAGATAAAAACTTTTTTCCTGCAAATGCGAATTATATCTCCCAATTCTGACTTGTTTCTCTCAGAATCGTGATATAAACTTACAACTGAGAGTAATAAATTCAGATTTGTGAAACATAAACTTAAAATTCTGACTTTTTTTCTCAGAATTGCATGATACAAACACAATTGCAAGAAATAAAGTCAGAATTGTGAGATAAAAACTTGCAATTCTGAATTTTTCTCAGAATTGTATGATAAAAACAGTTGTGAGAAATAAAGTTAGAATTGTAAGATAAAAACTCGCAATTCTGACTTCTTTTCTTGCAAATGCAAGTTTATATCTCACAATTGTACGTATATATCTCACAATTCTGAGAAAAAGAATGTGAATGCAAACACTCCTAATTATAATTTTGTGCATAATTTCTTTCATAAATCTGTCAGACAGCAATTTATCACCATATGTGTGACATTCTTAGCATGAAATGATAGCATTTGATTAAATAATGCAGATATTTGAATGTAACTATCGCGTCCTTGAATATTGTGGTTTGGAACCGCCAGTAGAACACAGGAGCTCTTGCTATGTCGTTTTAATAATAATATTTTAATGAGATGCGCTTTTGGAATGCATTGGCTGTGCATTCATGTCTGCGTTTGTCTACTTGCATAGTGTATGTTTTTGGCCTTAACATAAAAAAAAAACTGACCAGGGGATGTGGAGTGTCTGACTGTGGGTCAGACGTTACCTCAGAGAGTGTGTTAGTGCCAATACGAATGACCAGTTCAGTCAAAATATCACTCCCACCTGTACTGATCATACTATAAAATAGTACTGGCAAACTAAATTGTTATTACTCAACATGTATGTTCTAGTGATCAACAGAATTGCTTATGACACATAATTAGGGGTTTGTAATGCCAGGATATATGGCACAAAACTCAATTTCACTCACTAAACTATACTTAGTGTTACAAAGACAGATGCTGCAGACTAAAAGTAAATTTGCTTTAATTATAATGGAGAAAATGAAACGTACATGCTGGATTGTAAACAAGCGCTGGATTACTCACTGCTTTTAACTGTGCAGGACTGTCCTGGCTCTTTGAAAATGTCTCAACACATGATTCATGATGGGTTATGTAACATAAAAAAATAATTGATGCAAAAATATAATCATATGAACTCACCCTCAATTAATTCAAAACCAATCTGACTTTCTTTTCAAAGTTATTTTTCAAATAATTACAAAGAATGGTGAGAGGCGTTTTCATGTTTCAAATGAGAAGCAAAGACTACATTGATATTAATGCATGTAGTAAATAGTTTTCTCCACAATGGCAGGTTTATTGTTGTGTCACTAGAAACTATTTTAAACGAAACATGCATTTTACAATTGAAACAGCAGCATGCACATTTAGCAAAGTCTTGAAGGTTGGGACAAATGTGACTTTGGATCTCTGCTGGATGCCTTAAGAAGCCAGGAAAAGTCTTCATCACCGGCCTAACAAAACTCTCCTCACAGGATTGAAGTAGGAGTGCCCTATATACGAACATGTGTGATCACCAGGCAGATTTCTGCCTCTTCTGCCTCATTTAAGTTTAAGTTTTTCAAAAAGGGTTTAAAAGACCTCATAGACTCAACACACAACACACCCTTTGAACATTCACTACGGTAATATGGCGCACAAATCATACGATTTCCCTAAGGATATGGTAATAAGGTTTCACATGACTTTGATCGACCACCATGTAAAATCATAACATTTTTGCTGTGTGTTTGTATATGCAGGCTCCACATTATGCCTACACGGCTAACTAAACAAAACTAAACAAAAGCAAAACAAAACTTCAATTAAATCTAAACAAAAACAACAACAAAAAACAAATGAAACAAACAAAAAAATCAAATAAAAAAACATAAAAAAACAAAAAACAGCACAACAAAATAAAACAAACAAAAAATTATATCAAAACAAAAACACTAAATAAATGACACAAATGCATAAACAAAACTTCAATAAAAGCTAAACAACAACAAATAAACTAATGAAACAAAATAAAATTCATTTACATAATTTAAATTCAAAACAAAACAAAAAAATTACTAAAACGCTAAAAAAATACATCAAAACAAAACAGTAGATAAATGAAACAAATGAATCAAACAAAATAAAACAAAACTTTAATTAAATCTACACAACAAGAAAAAAAACAAATGAAACAAACAAAACAAATTAAATTAAATTAAAAAACAACGAAAACAAGAAACAAACCACAACAAAACAACAAATAAATCAAAACAAAACACTAAGTAAATAAAACAAATGAATAAAAAACAAAACTTCATTGGAAGCTAAACAACAACAAATAAACTAATGAAACAAAACAAATTAATTAAAAACATAACAAAAACAACAAAGAAACCACAACAAAACTAAAAACTAAAAATTACTAAAACACAAAAAAATTACACCAAAACAAAACATTAAATAATTGAAAAAAATGAATCAAACAAAACAAAACTTCAATTAAATTGAAAAAAAAAAACAATACAAATGAAATGAAATTAAAAAAACAATGAAAACAACAAAAAACCAACCACAACAAAACAAAACAAAAAAAATAAATCAAAACAAAACATTAAATAACGGAAACAAATGAATAAAAAACAAAACTTTAATTAAATCTTAACAACAACAAAAAAACAAATTAAACAAAACAAATTAAATTAAATAAACATAACAAAAACAAAAAATAAAACTAATTAGCAAAACAAACACTAAATAAATTAAACAAATTAAAAAACAAAACAAAAGAAAACTTCAGTTAAATCTTAACAACAACAGAAAACAAATTCAATTAAATAAAAAACATAACAAAAACAAACCAGACAAAAAAACAAACAAACTAAAAATTAAATCAAAACAAAACACTAAATAAAACAAATGAATGAACCAAAAACAAAAAAAGTAAATCTAAACAACAACAAAAAACAAAAACAAATGAAACAAATGAAACAAAATCATTTAAATAAAAAACAACAAAAAAAACAGACAAAAAAAAAAAACAATGAAACAAGCCACAACAAAACAAAAAACTTAACTAAAAAAATTAATCAAAACAAAACACCAAACAAATGAATTAAACCAAACCAAACCAAACCAAAAGAACAGCTGAAGTAGTTTAAAGAGGGGCAGCGCTTTGAGAACTCAATAATGAGAAACAACTATCTCTGTTTTTCTTTTTTATGGTGGTTCTTATAAATGTGCTTTGTCTCCCCAGGGACAGCCCTGTTTGGTTAACACGTGTGACTCTGCAAACCTCTGTGTGAACTCCCAAGCAGAAGGGATACCACACACAGGGGAAAGAGCAGTCATGACCTGGGTTACAAGGACCCTCAATTACTCGCTGCAGTGCATACCGGGGTTACGGCACAGTGGGGAAAGGATTCTTTGGTGCGTTATTTTTCCAGCATTTCCCAAAGTCACATTCCCAAGTTTCAAACACTTTTAACACTTCATAAACAGTCCATTTCAGAAAATATCAGAAGATTATCAGTTAACGCCACAGCAAATACTATATTATACGGTATAACATTATAGTTATTATTAAATGCAATGCGTGTTGTTTTTAGGAATAATAACTGATGCAAAATGTAAGTTCTAAATCAAATTATTTAACATGTTAATTAATTTAGTAAATAGTAATTTAGTAACGTATTATATATTGACAATGGATGATGCTGTCATTTTTATCCAAAAAAAGTTTTTAAAAAGTGCTGTTAAAAGTTACAATTAATATTTGAAAATTTTTAAAAGAGTTATGCTTACAAAGGGTAAATTTATTTGATCATAAATACAGTAAAAACAGCTAAACTGGGAAATACTATTATATATTCAAAAGGCTGTTTTTTATTTGAAATTTTTTCTAAATGTAATTTACTTCTGGTGATGATTAAAACATCATCCTAGTGCTGAAAGATTTATATTTTCATGGAAACCAAAATTTTCAGGATTTTATAAACAGTTAAAAAAATAACAGCATTTATTTGAAATAGAAATCATTTGTAATATTATAAATGTCACTTTCAGTCATTTTTGCTGAATAAAAGGATGTACGTATCAATTTATTTGTTTGTTAATAATTCCCACCTACCCTCATATTTTGAATGGTAGTGTTATATGATTTCCACAAAAATATTAAGCAGCTTAATAAAAAATATTAACTTATTTTGACCACTGATAATAATATATAATATAAATAAAATAAAAATTAAACCAACCCTCCCCCCCCCACTAAATTAAACCATTAAAACAAAACACTAATTAAATGAAACAAATTAATAAAAACAAAACATCAGTGAAAGCTAAACAACCACAACAAATAAACTAATGAAACAAACAAAACAAATTAAACAAAAAACATAACAAAAACAAAAAAACACAAAACAAAAAATTACTAAAACACAAAATATTACATCAAAACAAAACACTAAATAAATGAAACAAATGAATAAAAACAAAACCTCAGTGAAAGCTAAACAACCACAACAAATAAACTAATGAAACAAACAAAACAAATTAAACAAAAAAACATAACAAAAACAAAAAACACAACAAAAAATTACTAAAACACAAAATATTACATCAAAACAAAACACTAAATAAATGAAACAAATGAATAAAAACAAAACCTCAGTGAAAGCTAAACAACAACAAATAAACTAATGAAACAAACAAAACAAATTAAACAAAAACATAAAAAAACAAAAAACACAACAAAACAAAAAATTACTAAAACACAAAACATCTAAACAAAACACTAAATAAATGAAACAAATGAATAAAAACAAACTTTAGTGAAAGTTAAACAAAAACAAATAAACTAATGAAACAAACAAAACAAATTAAACTAAAAACATAAAAACAAAAAACACAACAAAACAAAAAATTACTAAAACACAAAACATCTAAACAAAACACTAAATAAATGAAACAAATGAATAAAAATAAAACCTCAGTGAAAGCTAAACAACAACAAATAAACTAATGAAACAAACAAAACAAATTAAACTAAAAACATAAAAAAAACACAACAAAACAAAATATTACTAAAACACAAAACATTAAATCAAAACAAAACACTAAATAAATGAAACAAATGAATAAAAAAAAACTTTAGTGAAAGCTAAACAACGAAAACAAATAAACTAATGAAACAAAACAAATTAAACAAAAAACTTAAAAACAAAAAAAACACAACAAAAAAGATTACTAAAACACAAAAAATTAAATCAATACAAAACACTAAATAAATGAAACAAATGAATAAAAACAAACTTTAGTGAAAGCTAAACAACAAAAACAAATAAACTAATGAAACAAACAAAACAAATTAAACAAAAAAACATAACAAACAGAAAAAACACAACTAAACAAAAATGTACTAAAACACAAAACATTACATCTAAACAAAACACTAAATAAAGGAAACAAATGAATAAAAACAAAACCTCAGTGAAAGCTAAACAACCACAAATAAACTAATGAAACAAACAAAACAAATTAAACAAAAAAACATAAAAAACAACAAAACAAAAAATTACTAAAACACAAAACATTACATCTAAACAAAACACTAAATAAATGAAACAAATGAATAAAAACAAACTTTAGTGAAAGCTAAACAACAAAAACAAATAAACTAATGAAACAAACCAAACAAATTAAACAAAAAAAAACATAAAAAGAAAAAACACAACTAAACAAATTTACTAAAACACAAAAATACATTAAAACAAAACACTAAACAAATGAACAAATGAATTGAAAACAAAAGTTCAATGAAAGCTAAACAACAACAAATAAACTAATGAAACAAACAAGACAATTATTTGTTTAATTAATTATTATTTATTTAATTAAATTATTAAATAAAAAAACATAACAAAAACAATGAACAAGCAAACCACAACAAAACAAAACAAAAAACTAAAAATTATTAAAACACTAAAACATTACATCAAAACAAAACACTAAATACATTTTAAAAATGAATCAAACATAACACAATTAAATTGAAAACAAAAAAACAGATGTTTATTAAGCACCAAATCAGCATATAGCAATGGTTTCTGAAGGATTGTGTGACACTGAAGACTGAAGTAATGGTTCCTGAAAATTCAGTTTTGCATTACAGGAATAAATTACATTTTTAAATATATTAAAGTAGAAAACAGTTTTTTTAAATTGTAATAATATTTCACAACATTACTGCTTTTTCTGTATTTATTATCAAAGAAATGCAGCCTTGGTGAGCATATTAAAAAATCCAAATTATTCCAAATGTTTGGCCTATGTGCACAAAATCCAACAACCATTTTTCATTCTCTCAGCCAGTGTATGTTAGTAGTTTATTACATGCCAAGGTATTTTAAAAGGCCCCTGACGTATTCCAGTTTTACACAGAAACATGCAGTAGTTTAGGTCCCTCCTAAGTTTATGACCTTCATGCTAAAACATACTTCAGGCAGAGTGTGAACAGAGCATATGATCTTGGTCACAGTGAGACTGTAGTCAACATATGGAATTACTGGACACTTGCCTCTGAAGCATCCATATGTGCTCCACACATTTACAGCATAAGACATGATTAAAGGGCCTGCTGTGTTTAAAATTGGTACCAGGCCTACAAGGCCATTCCTCAAAAGTCACAGAGTGATTCTGCAAGGAGGCAGATGAGAATAATTGCAGGGGACACCGGCAGATGAGGCACAACGGGGGAAGTAATAAGAGATTTGTCTCTAAATCAGTCAATGTGTGCATGCTAGAAAATGATCATGTCTTGAGTCGTGACTTAATCACATAACTTTAGAAAACAAAGTGGGTGACCACTTCAGAATATGGATGGTTTGTGACATTTCAGACACTTCAGACTTTCAGACGGAACAATTTCAAGACTGGCATATTATATTTAGCAACTATTGAAGTTTCTCATTTGTGTCACCCAAGTAGTTTGGAATGTTTCAAATCATTTTACCAGCGACTCCAAGGAATTATAAAAGAAAGGTCATGCTTCAGCTTTATAAATCATCTGCCATGCTTCATACGCTTCAAAGAAGATATTATTACTTAAGTAGTCTGCATTAAAGTATAAGTAGTCACTTAGCGTGAGTGGAACACACACTACTAAAAGAACTGGGATTAGGATTGTCAAAAAAAAATTCTTCAAATAAATGCTGTTTTTTAACTAACTTTTCATAAATGATCACTAAAAATTCAAGCAGCACAACTGTTTTCAACATTGACTATAAGAAATGTTTCTTGCACATCAAATCAGCATATTAGAATGATTTCTGAAGGATCATGGGACACTAAAGAGTGAAGTAATGGCTGATTACAATTCAGCTTTTATCACAGGTCAAAGGAATAAATCAATTTTTTAAAATATATTAAAATAGAAAAGTGCTATTTATATTATATACACTACCAGTCAAAAGTTTTTGAACGTCAGATTTTAAATGTTTTTTAAAGAAGTCTCTTCTGCTCACCAAGCCTGCATTTATTTGATTCAAAATACACAAAATCAGTAATATTGTGAAATATTCTTACTATTGAAAATAACTGCTTTCTATTTGAATATATTTTAAAGTGTAATTTATTCCTGTAATCAAAGCTACATTTTCAGCATCATTACTCCAATCTTCAGTGTCACATGATCCTTCAGAAATCATTCTAATATGTGGATTTGCCGTACAAGAAACATTTATTACTATTATTAACAATATTTAAAACAGTCGATTACTTTTTTTCTCCAGCATTCAGCATTTATCTGAAATAAAAAGCTTTTTTTTGGAAAGAAATTATAGAAATTAATACTTTTATTGAGCAAGGATGCTTTAAATTGAGCAAAATATTTCTATTTTAAATAAACACTGTTCTTCTAAACTTTCTATTGATCAAAAAAACCTGAAAAAAAATTATACTCAGCTGTTTTCAACATTTGAGCATGGATCATGTGTTTTTATTCAAAATCATGTGACTACACTGATGCTAAAAAATCTGCTTTGAAATCACAGGAATAAATTACATTTTAAAACATATTTAATTAGAAAACAGTTGTGTTAAATAGTAAAAATATTTTTACTGTTTTTGCTGTATTTTTAATCAAATAAATGCAGCCTTGGTAACATTTCAAAAATGTACAGTACACTCTGGACAGTTTCCCTGAGGCGGTTTGTACCAATAACTGTCTACCAGCCCTACGATTCAGTTAATACGTCTTAGAAAACAAGCCTTAGAAAAGTGGAATGGAATCAGGACACGTTGAAATGTCCCACATGATCTAACTGTTTCACTGTGAAAGGGCATCTTCCACACCAACACAAAAAGGTCCATCTTTAAATGGTATAATGCGAGGAATATTCCACGTGTAATTCTGGAGGGGAAAAAAAAACACTTACAGATTTCTTTTATGCCAAAAATCATTAGGATATTAAGTAAAGATGATGTTCCATAAAGATATTTTGTAAATTTCCTACCATAAATCTATCCAAACTTAATTTTTGATTAGTAATATGCATTGCTAAGAAATTATTTGGCCAAATTTAATGGTGACTTTTTTCAATATTTTTGCTCCCTCAGATTCCAGATTTTTAAATAGTTGTATCTCAGCCAAATATTGTCCTATCATAACAATACACGGATGGAAATCCTATTTGTTCAGCTTTCAGATGAATGGACCCTTATGACTAGTTTTGTGGTCCAGGGTCACATATTTGATACATTAGTATGCATATTACAATAAAATAGCTGAAACAGAATGGTGCTCCGAAATGACAAGGTCATGTGTCAATTCCCAAGCAATGCATGGACTCGTAAAATGTTTATATAAACATACTGTAAGCCTTTTTGGGTAAAAGTGTCTGACATATTCATATAACGCAAATAAATAACAGTTTTCTGAAATTTTACTCATAATGGTTGAAAATAATGGTGGGAAAAAGATTTGCAGTGTAAAATATCACAATCCTACAAAAATTCACATTAGGATGATTTAAATAATAGTCATAAATAATCTTTAACAATTTCAGTCTGCTGTGTAATGTACTGTTGCATGGTTTGATTGACAATAAAGTTGAACTTGAACTTGAACTTGAACTGCTCTAAAATATTTTTTTCCAGAAAAAAGGGTATTGTAAATAGTAAAGCAATTAAACATCTTAGAATCCAGTTTGATTATTAATATATTTTTGTTTATATGTCAATAATATTTTACAAGTAACTTTGTCTGGGCAATTGGTATCCACCTTTTTTCCTCAATGCGGAAGACTATGGGCGAGATTTCCGGTTTATTATCTGCTATAGGAAAATAACGAGAAGAATAACAACTTGCAGTAAACAGTAAAACCAGTGTGTGCTCATAGTTAAGATAATACAATAAAATAATATGGTAAGACACACCAATTAGCAAAATTAAGTATCAAAACAAGCCGTTTTGTATAGCTAAAAATAGCTGGACATGAATGAGACCGGAAGCCAGACCCATAAAATTTACAAATGGCCATGTCCGCTCTTACTGGAAGAAAAAGGTGGATACAAGAGTCAGAAAACCTTAAAATAAAAAGGGAAAAGTTAACAGGTTTTGTGGTGGGAATTCAGTTTCTCAATGAGATTCTAATCATAAACAGCCTCTCAGTAACATTCTAAAATTCTATTATTGAGAAAATACCATTTCAGAAAATCACACCTCTTTATCTGATAATGGTATTTAAAGAGAAACCATTAGTGGGTTGAAGAACCTTATTAAACACAACACCTCATAGTACAGAGGGCCAATAGTGCACATGAAGGCCGTGGCCCTTGTGAGACCTCGAAGTGTAAATATAGTAGGATTTCGCTGATTCCAAACCACAATACTGGCTCTTCAGTGCAACTTGGCAAAACGAGTCAATTACACATTACACTACGCCTTCTAGGTGCTTTAGTCAACATAATTCACATGCAATAGGTAAAGATCACTTTGGCCTCGCACAGAGCGCGGTTACCTCATAAACAGCATGAGGCCCATATCAGGAAAAAGGAAATGAAAGTCAAAAATAGTATCAGTGATTTTGAAATGAGGACACAGTGTGCTCTTTGAATTTAAATGCAAAGTGGGGCTCACAGGTAGATATGTGTGCAAAAGCTAGTCCATTTTTACAGTGCAAAGCTTTTATTTTTCTGCACTTTTTCCTGTGCCACATCAAGGATGCTTGAGTCATGAAAGGTTTAAGGCTCAAACTTTGTCAGGATGGACAGAGATGTAATTTGATGTGATGCATTACATTACAAAGATCATTAAAATAGATATATTTTTTATATTACAGCATATTACATGTAACCCTGGACCACTAAACCAGTTGTAAGTAGCAGGGGTATATTTGTAGCAATAGCCAAAAATAAATAGTATGGGTCAAAATGATTGATTCTTCTTTTATGCCGAAAAATCATTAGGATATTAAGTAAAGATCATGTTCCATGAAGATATTTGGTTAAATTTCCTAAATATATCAAAACTTTATTTTTGAGAACTTCATTTAGACAACTTTAAATGTATATAAATCTCAATTTAAAAAACTGACACTTATGGTTTTGTAGTGGAGAGTCACATGTTATATTGACTTTATACTAAATCTAGCAAAAATGTAACAATAAAACTTGATGTACTGTAGGTTTAACTAAATTAAAAGTCTCCATATAAGCTTTGTTCAAGACAAACGAATACTAACTCTAAATTTAACCAGTCTCTCATTATAGAATAGATCATATGTAAGGGTCTTAATTAATATCATAAAACATGAGTGTCAAATTCTGGTGAAATTATTTTATATTGTTATATTACAGATATATATATATATATATATATATATATATATATATATATATAGAATACATTTTTATTTTAAATTATTATTAAAATCAACAAATTTAGTTTAAAATATAGGTTGCCTTAAAAATAATATATATATATATATATATATATATATATTATTTTTAAGGCAACCTATATTTTAAACTAAATTTGTTGATTTTAATAATAATTTAAAATAAAAATGTATGCAAGTTTAACTATTTTAATAGTCTCCATATGTAACCATGGACTACAAAACCAGTCATAAGGGCCAATTTTTCTGAATAAATAAGCTTTCCATTAATGTATGATTTGTTAGGATAGGACAATATTTAGCTGACATATACTATTTGGAACTATTTGAAAATCTGGAATCTGAGGGTGCAAAAAATCTAAATATTGAGAAAATCACCTTTAAAGTTGTCAAAATGAAGTTCTTAGGAATGCATATTACTAATCAAAAATGTCATTTTGATATATTTACATTAGGAACAATGTACTTCCGGCTATTGCTACAAATATACCTGTGCTACTTAAGACTGGTTTTGTGGTCCATGGTCTCATATATGCTTCGTTCCACACATAAATCTTTAACTAGTCTCTACTAAAGAATAAAGCAGATAAACCAAATGACAACTTCAGATTGAAGGACAGATAGGTCATATCTTAAGGCCTTAATTAAATATCATCACAGATCAGTGTTGAACGCAGGCCAAGTTAATAAATTGTTGTATATGAATTAATATTTTTACAATATATTGTATTAAATTGAAGTTACAGTGTTTGTAAGTTATAATATACTATTTGTAAATCATTGAAATAAATATATAGAATATTATATGATATTAAATGTTTTTTTGTTTTGTTTTTTTTACAAAAATAAGAGACTTTTAACAGTAGTTCCCAATAAAACAGTTCATGCAGGTTTAACAGGTTTTCCCTATAAACTTTGTTCTGAACATAAACAAATCCTAACTCTAACCAGTCTCTCATTATAGAATACAACAGATAAGCCAATGACAGCTCATATAGATTGCTGGACCGATAGGTCATACATTATCTAAAGGCCTCAATTAAATCTCATTGCACATCAGTGTGAAAATCTGGTTTCAATTTGTGGCCCTGTAAGTGAGGGCTTTCCAAGATCTGGGATCGTCACTTAACCAACCAAATAACCAGAAAATGACAGTGAAGGTCTCTTCAAAAAGCACCTTTCAAGACAACTATATGCACTTTTGGTTATGCTTTAGAGTCTCCCTTCACTGCTCACTGCAATTAACTGTCACGATTTTATCATAGACTTCAAAAATGACGGCAGTGGGATCTTCACAATCAAGTATTTCAGCTTAAGCATTGTGCAACTTCAAGATTAGATGACACTAGCTTTCTACAAACATTTTTTTTTTTTTGTAAAAGGTTTGGTCTTCATGTTAAATTCAGTGTGTTATTAACCATTTTTGTAATTGTTTAATTGTTTAAAGTAAAATTGTTTCCACACAATGTTTTTCTTAATATAGGCCTAATTCCGAGTAAGAGAGCGGCTTATAATTCAGGTCTGAAATTAGCACAACTAAAATAGTGCATTTTATTTTGCATATTACGTACCACTGGAGTGAATGGATCTTATTCGCCAGGCTGATATTCACACGCCTGTAAATTTAGGTATGAAGAGAACATGTGTTTTTCATTTGAAACCTCTTTCATTCCTCCCTAAAGCAATGGTCATAGCATTGCAGATATTTTACTTTCATGGAAATGCATAAATCCAAATCAAATGGCAGTTCCAGCAAAATTAGAGCCAGGTGATAGCAAAAACAGATGCAAGTGCAACGACACATGTTACAGAATCATGCGGTTTTGTGATGAGTAAATGTTTTCTACTTTTCTTCGAACCTATTTAGGATAACACAGGTGGCTGAAAAAAGCACATTTAAACAAATGTGTCTCTATATATACTTTACAGTTACCGTAACTGCATAGCAATTAGATGATTAAAAGAATCAAGGACCACAAACAGTATAAACCGAAGTTAAAAATCTTAAAATCCTGCCTGTTTAATCATGTGACATGTTCTTTGTGAGACAGCATAGCTTTAAGGCTTTGCATATCATTCGCAATTAAAAATGATTTAAAATGCACAAGCAGAGAACAGTTAAAATTCTTAAAGTTGAAGATCACATTTAGTTTTTTTAGACTGCTATAAGGTCTAATGGGTCACAGTTCTTCTGGTGAACTTCATCTGTGCACCTGCACAAAACACACTGGAATGTAACATATACTCTCTCCTGAGCTTTCTGACTTAAATTACACCTAACAGCTTTGCCAGTGGAAAAAACCTTTTCCATTTCCCTTTTGAAAAGCAACAGTCAGTTTACGAAGTGTTGCATGAATCATACAAAACTCAAAGCAAGCAGTGGGTGCTTTCGTTCTGAATAGTCAATGAAACATATTTCTAAAGAAGCAGATTTGAGTGGTAAAAAAAGTTGATTGCCATAAACTTTAAAAATATATATTTTATGACTAAGTGGGCTGTTTTTATATTGCACCATAAAAACAGTCTGACATGCTAATAATTACAAGCATCATCTGTTTGCTAGTTTATATATTTTTTCCCTTTATGTATCCATCTTAATTCGGATTAAGGAGTGACACAAACATATTCTGTAAACTATTCAAAATCTCACATTAATGCGACAGTGAGAAAAGTATTTTCTGAACTTTTCTGTAAGAAATAGAGTATAAGATTAACTGAAAACAAATCTAAAAAAAAAAAAAAAAGACTGAATGGCTGAATAGTTTTACTATCCCACATGAAACTCCAAGTTAAATTATAATTTAATGTATATGACTAATAATAATTATTAATAGCTTTTGCAAGCATCACAAAAATATGTAAATGCATTAATATGGTACTATACTGTACATATCAGCACTATAGGCCTGGCTTAAAATGCAGTATTCAGTTTTATTCAATATGTACCAATATGTATCTCTTTATCCACTAAGCGGTCTGAAAGTATTGAAGATATCATCATATAGGATTTCTATTACTCCTTACCCTGCTCGCACCCAAAAATCTGCAGGAACTAAGCTAAACTACACACGAATTACACATAAATTTAACCCTCAATGATAAAAGCTTGGAAAACTTCATCCACCCTTTACTGCATTTGGCAGGTAGTTAAATTACAAACTGTCAATACAGTCAAACCAAAAATTACTTAGACACCAGATATAATTTTTGATACACTACTTTTTTTTTACTAGTGGGTGCAGGACACTACAGTTCATGCATGTAAGTGAGGATAGCAAAGCAAAGTAAACTTTGACATGATATACCTAAAAAAATTCTTTAAACAGTGGACTACCAGTAAAATGTGGAACTAAATATTGGATTTAACACATTAACCAAATCATATCTTGTTAAATACATTTCTGTCAAAGTTATCTGATATTATCAAGATGGATTTGTTCTGACAGTTTAACAGTTAAACTTAGTTCTTGTCCAATTTTATTACCATTTTCTAAACTATAGCATAAAAACTGTCATATTGTAAAAAAATGTTAAAGGTGTTTGAATATATTTTGGTTTGACTGAAATTCATTTGTGATTATTAAGATGAATTTGTTCTGACACAGTTTAACTCTTGAGTTCGTCATATTTTATTACCATTTTCTAAACTATAGCCAATAAACTGTGATAATGTTAGAAATGTTGAAGGTGACTGAATAAATTTTGATTTGACTGTATATATAAAGCTATTATTTTAAAGCAACATTACTTCAAATGTTTATTATATTCATTATCTTGATACACCGACTAGCCTTTTGCTGAACAAAACATAAATTTAAAACAGCTTTGGTTAAAATTAAAGCTCTGGATTCCTAAATGCTTACATAAATTTAAGGATGTATATAAACTGACCATACGCAGTTCAGATGAATCATATGTTGATGTCTTGGAAAGGTCATTACTGTGGAATGCCAGCAGTTAGGTCATGAACCATGTCCTAAACACACCAGGTTAAGTTGCACAGTGGGAAGATACAATGACACAATGGCCCCAAAAGTATTCATTCACTTAAACCAAAATTTTAAAACAAGTGACAAACAAATGAGCTTTTCTCATAAACCTCTCATAAATCTATCTCAAGGTGACTTCTGAAGGATGTATGAAGTCAGTTCACCTCATGTGAAAAAAGGTATAAATTCATAATTTATGATGATTATACTAAGTTTGAAAAACAAAAAGTCAGAATGCTTTGCGTCATAATTTTGAGCAGAATGTTTTATAAACAATTAAAAACAATTCTTTTTTGCTTAAAAGGTGTGCTTATCAAAATATAATATTAATATATTATACGTTTAAAAAGAGAGGCTCAACTGTTCAAATATTTTCTACAGATATTTAAGCCACTGTACTTTCATTTCTTTGTGTGTGGGTATTTAAACAAACCATTCAAATTGATAATGAATTAATAGGAAATAGCATCCTCATATTAACTTATAGAGACATTTTATAATACATATACATAATATTGTATTCTTAATAACTATAGAAGTTAAGTCACATTTATAATTTTACAAAGCTGCAAGAAAGTCAAAGGAAAGAGGAAGACATTAGGAGAAGCTAACACAATAATGTATAATTTCCAAGCAAAATCAAACATTTGCAGTACACTTTAGCGAAATTTAACAAGCTAGAACACACGATAGCTACCTTGTTAAAAAGTCAATTCAGAACAGCTGGTTTGCACAAGTTCACTGCATCAAGTCGCTCTGCAATCCTCTATTTTAGTCTGCCATGCAAACAGTGGCAGTTCCATGCAAGTTTTAACACAAAGAAAACGGAACAGTACTAATATACGTTAAATAATCTTAAAACAATCACAATCAATCATATACATATTCGCTTAAATCCAACAGAGGGAATTATCGAACTTTCCTAGATAAAAGAAAAGAAAACAAAGTAAACAGACAGTGTGCAGACTTACTTCTTAGGTTGCTGTCTTCAAACCATTTGTCCTAGGTTTTCCTAATTCCAAGTAATGTGTTTGTAATGAGGAGAATAAAAACAAGGCTTTTTCTTTCTCTCCGAACCTCTCCTTCGGGTCTCACATTCAGGCACAGTAAGCTGATGTAAGACACCGCTGGATGAAGGAAAAAAGAGAGCAAGAGGAGAGAGGGAGAAAGAGAGAGAGAGAGCTAAGAGAGAGGCTAAAAAACTAACATTCTGAGGATTCTTGGGAAAACGCCAAAGTCCCAGAATTCTTCGTGCCATACAGAAGGTTTCAATTAAGTCAGACTCCTGTGGCCAATCAGAGAAGATTTCCCGAGTATTCTTTCTCTTTTTTACAGTCAAACACCATTTAGAAACGCAGAATTCAGGACAGCAAGTATTAAGCTTAAAACGCCTGAACATTTTACGTGCATATGATCATAGTTCGCCTATTTTCCTTTGCCATATGTTGGCTCTCACTACTGGTAGTTATTTAAAATTTATTGAAGGCGCAGTTAACTTTTTTTCCTTTTCCTGTGTACGTTTCTTTGCATTTATAGTCCTGTATCCTGGTTATAAAAAGTATTAATTAATTCTTGGAAAAGTATGGGTAGGGCGGGAGCTGATACCACAGCTAGATCTCGTTGTAACTCTGGAATTGTACATCAATAAAAAAGAGAGTTAAGCCTTATTAAATAACCATTTAAGGTTAAAAGTGATTTAAGTGATTGTTAGGTAGTTCTACTTGTGAATTTAGTTTGCTTCCCCTTTAAATCCCTCCTCCATCTCTATAGAGGAAAATCATTCGGCAAGATAATGAGAAAAGCAGTCCCAACTTTTTTCACTTATTTTTTTTTTTTTTTTACCATTAGCTTTGGCTAGGGACAGGATATTCAATTATAATTTATAGATGGGAAACCGATACAGAACTATTGTTATAGGAGAAAAAGAAAATTCAACACTTCTCAACTCATCTGAAGAAACACAAATCTGTCTGCCTATTTGATTTTGACTAAAAATTAGAGTTTATCAATATTAAAAGCCTAAAGAATGCATCCCTGAGTTAAATTATTTGCACTAACCATCTGCCTAGGTTTACCTTCCTCAAGTGCACAAAAGTGAAAAGATCCAAATTGTGGATTGTCTATATTTGATCTCAAACAATCATTTGTCTAAGGCCTTAAAAGCCTTCCATTAAATATGTCCTCATGGTGCCAACACTACATATTTATTTGCAAGAAATTATTCTGTCATTTCTGAGCTTTGTGGAAGATTTATACAGGGATTGAGATTGATGGACCTAGGTCAAGGCATATTTCTTTATTTCTTTTTTATTATAGCAATGAGGCACTGTCCAGATTCAACTATGTGGTTAGTGTAAACAGACACACTTCAAGATGTCTAAAAACATTTCTCTATTCAGCTTTTTTGTATTAGGGTACAATGAAAACATCTCAGAATTCTTGGAGAACCAAATTAAGTGGCAGGAACTGATACTTTCATTGCCAATTGAAGGCAACGCTAATCTAAGAATTCTAAGAATATGTTTTCAATGTAGCCGAACAGGAAGAAAAAATGTCATAACTAAAAATGATTTTGAAATATGTCTGTTTATACTAATCACATGCTTGAACCCATGAAGCATTTGTCTCTGATTTAACATGAATGCGAAAATTGCTGCAGTTTTCTCAAATGTCTAATTATATGTAATGTAATTTTCCAATTTCCATGCATCTTGTGCCAATGCAAGTCAAGAAATTCCTATAGATGGTTACTTAAGTATACAGACATTAAGGTAAACAAACAAATGAATCCTTCATCCTGATAAATTATTTTATACATGGATGTGAACAAACTAACAGATGGTGGAGGCAAAAGCTAACGGGAAGATAGGTAAAGTGTAAAAGAGAGAGAAGGTGTCTCAGAGTGCCCACTTTCTGAAGCACTGTAAGTGGCAGCGACAGACTCCAACCAATCAGAAGCTCTCCCAATCAGAAGATGTCACATTCTCACTCACTTTCTCATCGAAAAACATACCTGTCAAAAACAGACATTCATAGAGAAGACTTAACTTTGTTTTACATGTATCTACATTTTCAGACAAAGGAACAGATTAAGCAGGAATGCCTAAAATCTTAGTGTCCATTCATGCAATCTACAGTACAGTGTATCATTTGATACATCCATATATAAATTAAACGTCTAAGTTCCAATTCTAGAAAAAAAAGCACTGCACATTGATATAAAAATAAGTCTTCGCAAAATAAATAGTTTGATTATAAAATGATTTGATTGTGATTGGCCTTCAGACACCCTTCCTTCATTTTATTGCACTAGATTTTCACGGTTTCCTCCACCCTGGCAGGAAGTGAGATGATGCTGATAGAGATAAAGAGTCTTCATTTTGGTTTCAAGTGCAGCAGCGAGTATGAGGTTCACAGGCCGTTCTTCACAAGCTCCTGGACGCCCTTCTCATCGATGACCAGAGTGGGCTGGAAAGCTTTTCCATTGACAAGATGCTCCAACCCCTTGAAAACAAGACAGGCTATTTGTTTTTTGAAACAGCATATATTATATAAAACACTTTGGGATTGATAAAGAGGTCAGTTTGGTCAGTTACCCGGATGCATGGCCATATTGGAGATACTTGGATGTAAACAACAGCATTGATTGCACGGTTAATGTACTACTGAATACGTTGTTCTGCTAATTTATGCTGTCTAAACCATGGGAAAAAATGTGTGGGAGCTGCTTAATCATATAGAGAAGGACTTAGTAGGCAGGACAAACTAAAGTTAATAGGTGTTAAAGATACGTACAAACAGTATTAATTAAGATATTAGCCTAATATTTCACCTACCTGACCGGAAATGATAAGAACAAACACAAATGTTGTCAAGATTCTTGCACAGGAAGCCCTGGTTTAGTTTGGCCAACCACAAAAACCCTTTGTACTCTTCTCCTTAATTTGTTATAACTACATATATATAATACCAGTCTATAGTACTCTAAATGTTTTTCTCGGTCCGACCAATTAGTACAGCCCAAAACGAGACAATAACTGACCATTTTAAGCAGCAATAATTAGCAAAATATGCGAGTTGTGTTTGGTTTAGTGGCATTGTTTATGTTCAGTGTGGCCAAAAACACTGTATGCAGGTTAAAGACATAGTAAGTAATTTGCAGCGCTAGAGGGCACATATTTAAAACAAACAAAGAAACAAAGGCATAGTTTGATGACGCCGCGATTGAGTGTGGAATCATGGGAGTTGTTGTATTCATCCCCACAGCTGATGCAATGCAACGGGACTCAGGCTGAAATCATGTTTGTGGTCGAACAAATGTATTAAAAGTTTTATTAATGTCATTGTAGTATAAAGCGAAACAAGGCTGCTGAAGCAATTGCTAACGAGAGACGAACGTGAAAGCAAACGGAGCTTTTATTATGCCACAGCCAACCGCTTCCAGTCCTTCAGGTCATTGGTATGTGAGGTAAAGCAGCGCTGTTTTATCATACTAGATACATTTGAGGGTTGAGGTATTGAAAGCCCTGTTAGAATGCTACTCTGTCCGTTTGGCAACTGTCTATTAAAATGCATAACATATTAAAGCGTCTTTGGTGTTTCCATGTTTTCTAGAAAATAAATTTGAGGGTGTATGAGTTCATTGGCAGGTGATGCAATGACAAGAGACAGGACACGAGTTAAAAGTGCTTATTTCTCTGGATTTAAACATTCTTTGAAATAATGCAAGTACACAAGTGAGCTATATATATATATATATATATATATATATATATATAATAACACCGTTAAAGTGTTTTTTAATAAAAAAATTTAATAAAAAAAAAATCGTACATATTGTGCCTTTAAAATAGACCTTTATGACTTACCTCACCACCATACGACACAAGAGGAGAGATCTCACATTTGATTGGCAGGTCTGTTCCATCCTTCAGGCTGTGATGGGCAGAGTACCAAAACGAGTTATAAACGTTAATGCTTTGCATTTCCAGATCAAGCATTAATCATGTCATATATGATATTAAAAGATTTTAACTTACAAATAAAAAACACATTTTTGCTTCAGTAATCAAAAATTAATTCCACCATTTACCCATTAGATACAATTTTGATCATCAAATCAAACAAATGCAAACATTCTGAATACATTCGAATAAACATAATACAAAATTCTGCCATTTTCTGTCAATTCCCACTTGATTATAAGCACCTAAACCAGATTATGTGTTATAATGTTGAGCAGCCTTGTTCCATTCAGCATGCCTGATGCCCATTTCCCAGCATGCATATTATTCTGCCCGTTAGTAGCTGCTGCTTGGGTCAGAGCCGGTTAAAAGATGCCAACCTTTACCACAGCCATCTGGAATTGGACACCTTCCCCCACTGAGCTCTAACAGCTACACGGAATCTACTAAGAGCGAAGCCCCATCACCATGCACTACATACGACAGGGAGAATAGTTACTTCTGGCTGACTTCAGGTGCGACTGTCCCTGCTGCTCCAACTCTAGAAATGTTACACAGGAAATATAGTGTGGTTACACTATCACTGAAGATAAAGGGGAGTGAAACTGAACACAGGTGGGAAGGAATCTGTGAAACGATGAAAGAGCTGCGACTGTTTGGGTTCAGCTGGAAATGAAAATTCTGTTATCATTTACACACCTTTAGGTTGTTCCACAACTGTGTGCTATTATTTCTGCAGTAGAACACAAAATGAGAATTTTCACAGATCTCTATTCCGTACAATGACATAATCGCTGTCAAGATCCAAAAATGACCCAATAAATAAATAAATCACAAAAGATTTATTAAAAACTAAATAAAGACCTGTGTGGTGATTCTCATTTTGTCTTTCATGTAAAATATAATATTAAATAAAGAATGAATTTTCATTCTTGAGTGTATGTCTCACCTGGGTATAGCAGGTATAGGGGTTCCATTCTCATCAACAAAATGTCCTCCTGCGTTTAAGATCCAGCGGTGATGCAGGGACATGAGGGCCTGACGGGCTGTAGTAGGGTTGTCCTTCCCATCCTGACTGTCAGCATTTTTCAATGGAGAAAACTCATCTTCTCTCAAAACTTCATATACAACAAACGTCCTGCCATACACAAAAAAAAAAAGTTTCAAAAAGTTATAACTTATTGAACATGTATGAGGCAATACTCGTACAAAAAAAAAAAAAAAAAAAAAGAGAGTACAAGATATTGAGATTTTTCAGTTACAGTTTAATTAGAATCTAATAAATGTATTATTTATTAGATTTTATTTATGACAATAATTTTAAGCCAGTTCTCTAGATATCATTTTAACCTCTTCAGCATGCAGAAAAGATGTTATGAGTTTGAGATTGTATATAATTAGTCTTAATTATATTCTTTAAGAGATTTTGGAGGCTCTCTGGATCTGTTTTAAGCATAAGAATTCATATCTCATAAAACTGTGTGACAGAGCATGGGTGTCAATTAAAGCGATGGTAAACCTAAAAAATAAAAATAACCCCATGGTTAATTCATCCTCAAGCCACCTTAGTTGTATATGACTTTCTTCTTTCAGACAAATACAATCTGAGTTATATTAAAAATGTCCTGGATTTTCCAAGCGTTAAAATGGCAGTGAATGGGTGTTGAGATTTTGAAGTCCAATAAAGTGCATCCATCCATCCATCATAAAAAGTGCACCACATGGCTCCGAGGGGCTAATAAAGGCCTTCTGAAGTGAATCGATGCATTTGTGAAAGAAAAATATCTGTATTTAAAACTTTATAACGCGTTATTTCCAGCTAATTGCTAATTGTCGTACATGCATACTGTGCAGGAAGTGGAGAGGAGAGAGAAAAACAAAACATGGATTTTTAAACAAGAATGTTGGGCGTATAGTTAGCGAAAGCAAGAGATTACAGTTTATAAAGTTTTAAATATGGATATTTGTCTTACACAAACACATCGATTCACTTCAGAATAACTTTATTATCCCCCAGAGCCATGTGGAGCACTTTTTATGTACTCTGTTGGACTTCAGAATCTCAACACCCATTCACTGCCATTATGATTGTATTTGTCTGAAAGAATAAAGGCATGGGTAAACTTTCCTATTAAAAGCTTTGATATTTTGATACCTTTTTTAATTTTTCAAATAATTGTTTCAATGACATGAGTACCAGAACACTGTCTACACTGTATAAAACTTGTAAAACACCTAAAACATCTATAAAACAGGTGCAAATGAGGACACTTCCTTCTAAAAGCACACATACTAAAAACAACAAATGGAAAAAAGTCCTGACACTAACTTGGCAAACTGGAATATGTCGAAGACAAATTTTTCCATCTTAATCCCATTGGGTTTGTCGGGTTTGATTAGCTGTCCTTGTGTGTTCACGAAGGGAATTTTCTTCTGTGCCACATGGTGTTGCAACTGCGGCTCGTGAGTCCTAAAAGGAAGATATAGAGGTATGAAGACAGAGGGATGGACAGGCAGACAGTAACAGACAGAAAAGCATGTTCTTTCGGTTAAAATTTCATAAAAATGACAATAAGAGAACACGTCTGGCAAAGTCATCTGTGTTTAAAATACCAGACACTCAAAAACTGCAGATGTTCCTCTTCTGACTTTAACTCATTCTCAGCGCACATTAAAGTCAGCTCCATCCTGTCTAGTATTTACAAGATGGCAAACCTCATTGGAAATAGCTCATAGAAATAGCTGTACTGTTTAATATGTTACAGAGATCATTGCCTAGCGACAAAATATCATTAAATAGCTCCTAAAGATGTGATCCATAACTGAGTAATTAAAAATTAGCCTACACATTTTGCCCAAAATAAATTAAAAGTATTTATTGACTAACCTCACGATTTCTTTGAGGAATGTGAGGGTGAAGAAGTGATTAGCAATGTTGCCAGCATTGAACATAAGTCGTCCATCGGTGCTTCGCTTCTCTGCCGTTGCCAAAGTAATCTCGCTGTACTCCACTACTTGATAAAGCCCATCCACCTTGCAGACCACGCCTACCGCCTCTGTTGGATTGGTCTTCTCCACAACCTGTCAATCAGAATCACTAGATGAATGTTTGGAAACAGCGTAACATGAATGCATGTAATTTTTGTAAATATCAACATGTTCAATACTTTTCTGCATATGCAATACCTGCATACCCCCAACCTCCCTTTTTTTTAAATATAATTTTCAAATAATATCTATTTACAGTTGAGGTCAAAGGTTTTGAGGTGCAAAATGTTCAAACGCTTGTGTGTATTTGAACCCTTTCCAACAATGACAGTATGATTTTGAGATCCATCTTTCCACACTGAGGACAACTGAGGGACTCATATGCAACTATTACAGAAGGTTCAAACACGCACTGATGCTTCAGAAGGAAACACAATGCTTTATGAGCCAGGGGTGTAAACTTTTGAACAGAATGAAGATGTGTACATTCTTATTTTGCTTATATCTTTTTTTTCTCCATTTAGTACTGCTCTTCAGAATCTACTTAAATGTTTCTCAGAAGACAAAATATATAAAATTTTTTCCCTGATCTTCAAATTCAAATAGTTTTCACCTCCTGGCTCTTAATGCTTTGTGTTTCCTTCTGGAGCATCAGTGAGCATTTGAATGTGCTATAATAGTTGTATATGAGAAGAACCAAAGAATTTGTGGGACCTGAAGGATTTTTGCAAAGAAGTTTTACTGTTCAGGACAAACGAGGGACTCCCTCAGTGTGAAAAGATGGATCTCAAAATCATACAGTCACTGTTGGAAATGGTTCAAATACACAAAAAAAGCTGAAAAACCAAAGAATTTGTGGGACCTGAAGGATTTTACTGAGGAAGAGTGGGCAGTTTAACTGTTCAGTACAAACATGGGATTCTAGAACAACAATCACTAAACAAACAACAACAAAAAAAGCGAACATGTGGACTGTTCAGGTAACAACACAGTTTTAAGAATAAAGTGTATAAACTTTTCATTAAAAAATTTACATGCATTTTGTATGATCCCTTTTATTTTGGTAAAATAATTAACATTTTGAAGATTCTGCAAGGTGTACAGTATGCAAACTTTTGAACTCAATTGTAGATCATCTAGTGCTCACTGTAAATTTGTACTACACTAAAAATTACATTACTGTCAAATATAATAAATATAATAAATACACTTTCTTTTTATCAAAGAATCATGGTTTCCAAAAACATACTAAGCAGCACAAGTATTTTCAACTGTGATAATAATAGGAAATGTTTCTTGAATACAAATTCAGTATATTAGAACGATTTCTGAACAATCATGTGACACTAAAGACTGGTGTAATGGCTGATGAAAAGCATTGCATTTTAGCATTGCCATCACAAGAATAAATTACATTTCAAAATGTATGAAAAATTGCAATCTTTCAGAATATTAAAATTAAAAATCAGCTTTGTGAGTGTAAGAAGTTTTGATGTTTCAATTTACTTTCTTAGCTCATTATTTATTGCAATTTATTTTTATAGACATTTATTGTTATTGTTGTCTATATCCTAGCCATATATATGGCAGTAGTTAAATTATTTAGGATTACACAATAGTTACAAAAAAAACAATTTACCGTAACAAACCCTGTAAACTCTTGTTAATGATTTAATTTAGGTTGCGTTTATCAGCTGTCATAAAGATTGTATCATATGTCAACTGATAACAACCTGTCATGCGTTTTAAAGTATGCCAAGTATTAAGCCCATGACTAAAACCATTTGTTAAAAGAATTTAGGTTGAAAAGACAAATCTATCAATACTAATATCTAGCTGCTGTGTTTGAATGGGTCGCACACTCATGTGTGCAGTGTTTGCCTGAGGTCTGTGCTAAATTACAGCAGAGTCAAAAGCAGAAAACCCTTTCCATTCATCTGAGTAACAAATTACAAACTTCTCGGTTGATGACGGGTTAGCAACGGGGGAAGGCTTTAAAGCCACTTTAAGTGCATGCTTCAGAAATTATGAGGGGTGGGTGGGTCCAAATTTTCTTACCATCATCCCCCTGTCACGCAGGAACTGTTTAATTGCTAGCAGCTTCAGAGAGAGCTCAAAACCAGCTGTTAAGTATTTATGTCGGAACCAAATATCACGTGCAAATACTTTCATGAATCACATATTGTACACTAACGATTAAGTTTGAGACTGAAATGATCCTTTTAAGGCATTTCGTCCACACTTCTAAATAACAACTAATAAACAAATAAGAACAAAATCACATTTAGAAAGAACAGAGAGAAAGACTCAAAATCAGAGCAGAAAATGTATGTAAAAAATAAGATAACTCAGAAATATTTGTCTGGAGATAACAAAACAAGTACTTCCAGATTCCATTAAATACTATCGTCATTACATCACTAACCGGTCATTCAAGAAAAACATGTCAAGTTTCACTCAAGTAAATGGTAAGTGAAACACACCTACTGTGAATCATGTCATAATGTTAGTCATGGATACATATTTAGCATTTTGTATTGACCATCTTCATTACGAATAATGTAAACGGAAATAATATAATAATAGCAGGTTCAACCTAGTTACTTGGTTTCCATTCCATCATAATCACTTTAATACGTCAAAACTCTGAGGCTGCACTGAGAATAATGGCTAAATTAATTGGTATCCTGCATCACTAGGCTGGTTATATAAGAGTTTTAAAGGCAATTTAGCTCCTGACTGGAGACCATTTAAAATGTCCTGAATAACCAGTTTCTTGTAAAAGTATTTTCCCCTTCTTGCTGTTGTGTACGCAGACTGCAAAAGCACATGTGAACAAGATACCTGAAATTACATTTTAAGGAACCACAATTAATTGCTGTAGGATGTGCGGCTAAACACAAGGCCATATCAAAACATTCCTAACGAAAACATCATTAAACAACAATTTTAACAATTATCAAAAAGTAACAAAAGTTTGTGGTCTGTAATTTTTTTTTGATTATTTATGTGATCAAAACTACAGTAAAAAGAATAACACTAAGAAATACTATTACAATTTACAACGGTTTTAATATATTTAAAAAATGCTATTTATTCTTGTAATGGCAAAATCCTGAATTTTTAGCAGCCATTCTCTCCAGTGTCACATGATCCTGCTGATTTGGTGCCCAAGGAATATTCCTAATTATTAATCCATGTTAAAATCAGTGCTGAATTTTTGTGGAAACAGTGACATTTTCAGGATTTTGTGATGAATAGAAAACTCAGAAGGAATTAATTTATTTAATCCAGAAATCTTTTGTAATATTATGTTGTTACTGTCACTTTGGATCAATGTCCTTGCTGAATAAAATTTTATCTAATTTCTTATTCAAACATGTATGAATAGTGCAAATTCCTGTATACACAGGTTTTTTGGAGCAGCTGCTCCATCTAGTGGACTAACAAAAAAGGTTTTGTTTTAAATTTATAAGTGACAAAGCACTTATGAATTTCACAATATATTACTAGAAAATATTACAGCCAGGGAATTGACCACGTATACAGATTATGACCACGTATACAGAAAAGGTTGCACAAGTTTGATGATACACCACTAAATCTGTGGATTAATTTTTAATAGCACTGTATTTGCATTATTTATAGAAGTGGAAATACCTGTATGGGGAGAGATGAGTATGTAAAGGACTGACCTTTGCACCACAATCAGCTCCTTTCAGTGTACAGAAGCCAATGAAAGCAGGGTCGGCCACTTTCACAAGAATGTTGTCTACGCAGTAGACGTGGATGTAGGAGACTCCTCTCTTCTCCATGTCCTTCACAATGTTCTGTGTTCCCAGAGCTCTGTACAGGCCCCCGTTTCCATCTGAATATAAAGATTTACAGTAAATACACAAGTTCGGAATATTCACTACTAGAGTATTTCTAATTATGAATCTTAGCAAGCTGGTCAGTCATGATGTAGGCCAAGCGTAAGGCCTAGAATTTCTTTAAGAAATTTTCAAATGGGTTTTTAGAAGTGTTTTTGATTAAACTTAAATCTATGTTTGAGATTACTTGAAGAGGCTATGATATTTCGTTCAGCAACATGCTGTTCATTATCAATGCTGGGTAGTAATTGATAACATGTAATCTTGATCACGTAATCAGATTACAAAAATGAAGTACCTGTAATTACTAAATTTATATAATAATTGAGTACATCATAAATCCACTTTCTAAACATGTTTTTGGCTTCTCCTGAAACACTATGGTACACCTACTGTATAATAAGTTTTTATATTTGGACTATTTTAGACTGGTTCTGGTAGGAACTGCTGCAGAGTAGCCCATTACCTTTGTGATTCGTCATAGACATAAACGGATAGAAGTAGCTCCGGAGACAATGTTCTTCCACAAGATGCATGCAGTCTGCTGTTTATTTATTTTATTAGTGCAGCTTTACAATGCTTGTAATCAGACTAGTTGCGTTTTTATTGATCACATGATTACATATTCACATAATAGCAATAAAGTATCATTAATTAACTAAAATCACAAACCCCATGTTGGAAAACCTTGATGTAAGGTAATGTTTTATTCACTTCATGTTTATAATAACAATAAATGGAATATATTTCCTTTCTGATTGTATTATTATATCCATATGGTACAAGATTTTTTTTTTTAAATCAATGTGATTATATATTATTATTTGTAATGTAATAGATTTTGTTACTGGCCGCAATTTTTGTCATGTAATTTGGAATCAGATTACAATTTGTACGCTTTGTACATTATTTAGAGTCATATCTCATATGTGACCTTGGACCACAAAACTAGTCATAAGGGTCAATTTTTTTTTTAAATTAAGATTTATACATTATCTGAAAGCTGAACAAATAAGCTTTCAATTGATGTATGATTTGTTATGACAATATTTGAATCTCTGGAATCTGAGGGTGCAAAAAAAAAAAATCTTAATTATGAGAAAATCGCTTTTAAAGTTGTCCAAATGAAGTTCCTAGCAATGCATATTACTAATCAAAAATTAAGTTTAAGTTTTGATATTTACTGTAGGAAATTTGCAAAATGATTAATATCCTAATGATTTCAGGCATAAAAGAAAAATCTATTATTTTGACCCATACAATGTATTTTTGGCTATTGCTACAAATCGTCACCTTAGAATTATAAGGTTCTATCTGACATTTTTGTCAAAATTGAGTTATTCACATATTCCTATTCTTTGACAACTTATTTACAATATTTGATGTTTCTTTTGTAAGCTGTGTACATTTTGTGCCTTTTTTTAGAAAACAAAAATGGTTCTATCTACAGAAGTCTATGGAATGCAAAAACTTTGAAGCTCAATATCTCGAAAGTGCTCAGAACGCAGATAGAACCTTATAATTCTAAGGTGACGAAATGTACCCATGCTACTTAAGATTGGTTTTGTGGTCCAGGGTCACATATAGTTTTGCTTTAAAAACTTACCTGGTGCCATGGACAGTTTGCCTTTGCCTTCTAGAATAATTTTCCCATTAAAGTCCACAGCGGGAAGCATGCCTTGCTGAAAGAAAAGCACATTCTCTTCCTTCAGGCCGAAGTATTTGTGTTCTGTGAAGAACTTTTTGGTCATGTCCATTGTTCTGCCACTTGTCATAATGTACCTGATGAATCAAAACATTTATCATGTCATTGGAAGACCAATCTCTTGACAGCATCTTAGCTTAAATTTATTTAAACTATTTTAATATATAGTGGAAGTCAAAAGTTTACATACACCTTGCAGAATCTGCCAAATGTTAATCATTTTTCTAAAAAAACAGAGGGTTTTACCAAATTCATGTTATTTTTTATTTAGTACTGACCTAATGTTAAGATATTAAGATTAGATATTTCACATAAAAGGTGTTTACATATAGTCCACAAGAGAAAATAATAGTTAAATTTATAAAAATGACCCTGTTCAACGCAGTATTAAGAATCAAATGTATGTAAACTTTTGAACAGGGTCATTTTTATAAATTCAACTATTATTTTATCTTGTGGACTATATGTAAACATCTTGTATGTGAAATATCTTATTCAGGTCAGTACTAAATAAAAAAAATAACATGCATTTTGTATGATCCCTCTTATTTTGGTCAAATATTTAACATTTTGATTCTGCAATATAAATGTATATAAATTTTTGACTTCAACTGTATTTTATAATGTTTTTTATTCCTGTAGAATACAATGAATACATGGATCAAAAGAACAGCATTTATTTGAAATATTTTTTTGTTAAAAGGTAGACATTTTTTTGTACAATTTAATGCATTAATAAAAAAATAAAAAACACCACTATGGCAAAAAAACAAATGATGGTATTAGCATGTTTATTTTGGATGCTAAACTGATGGTAATATTATGATGCTCTATAAAATATATTGTTATATGACTATGACTATCATACAGTGACATCGTATTATTATCTGTCATTATTAGGGCATCATGCGTCATGTGTCAGAGGTCAATTCTGCTGGTTAGAGATTGGCTCTGAAATTCTTTTTCTCTTGAGATCTGACCTAGTTCCTTAGGACGACCTGCTGGTTATGTCAACCTGATTTCACACTGATTAAACCATGTAATGACATTCATAGCAAAGAGGTCGCCAGGATTAAGGTAAATGGGGAGAAACTTCCTCAAGGTCGAAACAGGTCTGCTAACCCAAGTAATTAGGTTCAACAATCATCGACTCAAACTACTTCCTTTGGAATTTTGGAAATGGTTATCAATGGCTTAAAAAGTAAACTGAATACACTTCAATTGTACTTAATAATCATCTTACCATGGAATACAGCACTTCCTCGAGTGCTGTTTTTCAGCGAGCTGTTCCAGTCTTCTGATGCGTTCTGCCTGGATCTGAAAGAGGGTTTTGTGGGAAGGGAGACGCACGTCATACATGCCTTTTGGAAATGATACCCCCAGCCTTGTCCCTTGACCTCCAGCCAATAGAAGAACCGCCACTTTGTTCTCTGATATACAGCGCAGACCTATGTGGAATGATGGGAGGTTAGGCCACTTTGGCAAACAGGTGTTAATACCATGCCATACAATTTAAGAAATAAACAAATATAAGTCAGTGAAATATGTGACGTTAATGTACAAACGAAACCTACTTAACTATGATGAGAAAAGAGACGGATGCTGTAGGTATAAAATGTCTGGATTCAAAGACAACAGTTTGTGTTAAATTATTTCCAGATAAGGGTGATTATCATCAACTTTTATGATGCCTGCCTGGTTTATCTAACATAAATGACTGTTATGCTTGATGTTACATCAACCAATGCCTGGAATACGCTAAAATATGACTTTGTGACTTAAAAAATGAACTTTTTACAAAAAAAAAATCACTGAGTTAAATTAATTAAAAAAATAAAACACACAAAAGTAATGTGGTCTGATTCAAGATGATCTGATGGTGAATGAGCTCAACATGACTTCAGCAAAGCAATTACGTCAAATCTAACCAGAACCAGATGTGTTCTATCCATTTTGAAGCATCCTCGCCCAAAAATGTACTGGGTACTGGGACAAAACAATGTTTATTTAAATATGAAATCTATCGTTTTTCTAGAACAGAATGGCTTTTTAGACACACTCTGGAAAGAAATCTTAAGTCGCTGATTAGTTATCTCTTGGGGGTCATGATTTGTCTAAGGATTGTTCTCTGGGGTCCATTTGGGTGGAGAAGACATTGCATCACTCATTGTGTTTTGTTGTGCAATATTTCTTAGCAACAATTTCTGCCCAACAAAGAATTACTAACACATTTGGGTTATATTATTAAATGAAACATGTTTCAATCGTTTAAAATGCCTTGTATATCAATTCCTCTGCCTGTCCACTTGCTCAGACTGGGAGACTAACTGGCTGATCAGCTAAACTCTAGCTTGGCCAGGAAAGATCAGATAAACCAGAAACGAACCAAAAAAAAAAAAAAAACATAAGATGGAGAGCTGTGAAATATTAAAACATCTGAACTTACCCTCTTCTTCCCATTCTTTCAGACATTCACGATCACGTGTTACACTTCCCAAAACGTCTCGGGGCACCGGTTCCATCCTGGTGTCTACCTTCTCCTGCGAGGTCTGCCCAGATGTCTTCATGGCAGCTTTAAAGAAGTTATTAATCTCCATGAAGTTCATGCTCTCCAAATCGACAATCATCTCAGCTTGTTCCTCAGGGCTCAACTGGTCCCAAAACTGAAGAAGGTGAGACTGTCCGGCTTCAGCGAGCCTCTCAGCCAGTTTGCTGGTGTCCATGGTCTTTCCTTTAGATCTGGATCAGTCAGTGATGGAACAGAGGTAGAAGCAAAGTGACACTGGTTATCTAAAAGTCTCAAGAACTCCTGGCAGGAGTATCCCACCCATAAATTGATAACTACTCTGTGTACGTGCTCAGTCAAATAAACTCCAGGTGGGCTAAGTCTAAGGTCAGATGTGATCTTTACCTCTGCTCAAAGATCAACCTCACTTCTGATTGGCTGGAACACAACATAGATCATTTCTGGTCATCTGAAAGCTTACTGGAAGTAATCAAGTTTGATAAAAGTCTGATACTTGCTCTAATTCCTGATAATAAGATCACACCTGCTCCATAAATTTTAACTGTCTTATGCAATACATCTTGTGCCTACTTGTTCAACATAAATGAATGAAAACACCTGGATTAGTAACAACAAGGTATTAGTATTTATCATAGCCATTCATAAAAACAAACATACAGTCTTAAGATGTAAAACCCCGTCAGAATGACACATATCTAGCCAATATTTGCCCTCAAACTCAAATCGATAGATAGGTAAATCTGTCATTGATAAGAGTAGCATGGCATTACCGCCTGCACCCTATCTTTGACAGCTCTCTGTCGAGAACAAACCTTGCGAAATGTTTTTTAATAGTGAATTTAACAACACTGTAACATTCTTACCTTTCGAGCAACCGCTGACCACTTAATACTTCCCTCTCACTTCAGTCGAACTGAAGACACGGCTACATCTCCTGAGAGCGCCGCCTTCGCTGCCCGGGATCCTCCCCTAACTTCCGTCAGAGTCTGACGTGGCAGGACACACACAGAAACACCCATTTTCCGACAATCCCCACCTCCTTCGGACGAATGGGCGGGTCTTAGAGCCTCTATGCAGAACGTGAATAGACAGGCGAGCTGTCAGTCATGTAGTCGTAGCCAACAGTGAAACAAGCGGGACTCACTGAACAAGAAATAAAAGCGGAAAGGAAAAAAATACATTTTTGTTCCGGTGTTTTTTTTTTTATGTAGTCGATTTAATGTTTAATTTCTCGGCATCTTAGTTATTTTGCTTGCAAAATATTTTATCCACAAATGCAAGGTTATGAAAGTTACCTCCCACTTTTCTTACTCTCAAGAAGACATTAACATCTGTATTAAATCTTTATCTACCTCCTGTAACAAAAAGGCAACTAAAACTTTAAATGTATGCTCACTTTTTGACGGAAGTTTTTGTATACATTTTATTCGATAATTTATGTTTTGAGGGAAAAGTATGTTTATTGTTATGTGATCTGCTAATTTATTCGGTTTTTTTTTTTTTTTTTTTTTTTTTTTTACTTTTTCTCATTTAATTATTATCTCTCTCTCTCTCTGTCTCTCTTTTATTTTATTTTATTTATATTTTTACTTTTTTGAATTTTAATTGCTATGTATTCTTTGGCCATTGAAACCCTGGCTATTTCCTTGGCATCTGTTTTCTCACATTTGTATTTTTTAAGCAAGGGTTTAATAAATAAATAAAAAATAATAAAAAATAATTAGTTGATTTAAAGTTTTGTTCAGTAGCTGGGGTGAATTAACCTACATTTTACTTGTTCGGGTTTTCATTTTGAAAGCAAATTCTGGCAAACCCAATGTAACAATACTAAGTTAATATTTAATCAATTAATTAATAATTAATTAATTATTAATACTGATTAATTTGAACATCATACCAAGTCATTTACTCACATTTTAATTAAGATAATTGGGAGTAAATGCTTTTTTAAATAAAAATTTCCATAACAACAAAACTATAAAAACAGTAATACTAAAAATAATAAATAAAAAAAGTATTAATCACATCCAAAATAAAAGTTTTTGTGTACATAATATGTCTACTGTGTATATTTATTATGTATATATAAATACACACACACACACACACACACACACACACACACACACACACACACACACACACACACACACACACACACACACACACACACACACACACATGCATGTATATATATTTAAGAAAAAATATATGTTTATATATTACTTTTATTTATATATAATTATTTATATTATTTATTTATATATATATATATATATATAACATAATTTACAGTATATTATTATATTCATATAGTTTATATTATATATAAACTGTTATGAATATAATAATATACTGTAAATACATGTAAACATTTTCTAAATATATACTGTATTTGTGTTTTTATATATATATAATAAATATACACAGTACACGTACATATAGTATATAAATAAAAAAACTTTTATTTTGGATTTATATAATATATAATGTATAATATGTAATATATAATGTACTTTTCCTAATTTCCATTAATTTAATATTAAAGAGAAAGACACTATACGGAATAGACTGAATAGCATACACTACATTAATAAAGAATTTACAGATTAAAATAAAATTATTTTTTAATAACAATGTCGTCATTTCCGGTATCATGGCCACCAAAACAGTGGCAAGAATTTGTCCACTCGGTCCAAAACTGGGTTTTATGGATCCGCTGTATCTCTGAGGCGCCATCTCGGCTTTTCGGATCTTTAAGATCCGACTATGGTGCGGCACTTCGCACCAATTCGTGCGTTTGCGTTAAAATAATGGCATTTGAATCCATGTTCGTCAGCAGTTGGTAGTTAGCCGTAAACTTTGGCTTGCAGAGAAGCACTATGCAAAGATCAGTTTAGCAAAAAAAGTTTCTGCAAAGGGCAACTAATGGAGCAAACACTACTTATGATAAACCTGAAAGTATTTAACGCCGATTATTATTGATATTACGTATGGCTTGTAGTTCTGGCTCCAATGCAAACATGTCCAGTCCAAATGTCAGCACACCGGCGATGGTGGTGACACCAGACGCCGTGGATCAGAAGACAAGCCCGGTGGTATTTGAGATTTTCGGAAAGATCTGGAACGTGCAGGCTCGTTTGGGACAGGGTGTCTCGGCCTCGGTGTACCGGGTGAACTCCGGTCGGGCGAGCTCTGCAGTGAAGGAGTTTCAGGCGGACGCGCAGGGTGGAGATTACGGGTACCTCAAGGAGAGCTCCGTGCTAGAGAAGATTCAGGGACATAAAAATATCGGTAAGCCATACAGAGATAAAGACAAGCTAACAAACATAGATTTAAATCAGTTGTTCTCAACCAGGGGGCTGGGGTCCACTATGCATACTTTCCTAGGGGCCCCAATAATTCTTAAAATTATTTCGTTATATTACCATAATCTTAATTAAAATGCTATAAAATTAGAAATCTACAACATAAAATTGACACATCAGTATCAAAAGTTTACATACACCTAGCAGAATCTGCAAAATGTTAATTATTTTACCAAAATAAGAGGGATCATACAAAATGCATGTTATTTTTATATTTAGTTCTGACCTGAATAAGATATTTCACATGAAATAATAGTTGAATTGATAAAAATTACTTAGTTCAAAAGTTTACATATCATATGATTGTTACTGACTGTAACTGATCCACAGCTGTTTTTTTTAGTGATAGTTGTTTATGAGTCCCTTGTTTGTCATGAACAGTTAAACTGCCCACCGTTCTTTAGAAAAATCCTTCAGGTCCCACAAAAAAAAAAAAAATCAGCATTTTTGAGTATTTGAACCCTTTCCAACAATGACTGTATGATTTTGAGATCCATCTTTTCACACTGAGGACAACTGAGGGACTCATATGCAGCTATTACAGAAGGTTCAAACACTCACTGATGCTTCAGAAGGAAAACGATGCATTAAGAGCCGGGGGTGTAAACTTTTGAACAGAATGAAGATGTGTTCATTTTTCTTATATTTCCTAATATATATATATATATATATATATATATATATATATATATATATATATATATATATTTCATTTAGTACTGCCCTTCAGAAGCTACAGCAAATACATGTTTCCCAAAAGACAAAATAAGTTATATGTACCCTGATATTCACATTCTTAATGCTAGAATATTTCCTTCTGATGCATTAGTGAGCATTTGAACCTTCTGTAATAGTTGCATGTGAGTCTCTTAGTTGTCCTCAGTGTGAAAAAATGGATTTCAAATACATCAGCCATTGTTGAAAAGAGTTCAAATACACAAAAGCAAAGAATTTGGTTGTTGAAACCAAACTATTGTCTCTTGTGGAGGTTAATGTATTTTATCTTGAAAAATCTTATTCAGGTCAGTACTAAAAAAAAATAACATGAATTTTGTATGCTCCTTCTTATTTTAGATCCATTTTGCAGATTCTGCAAGGTGTATGTAAACTTTTGTTCTCTGTATAAGCTAACATGTGGGTGATTTCTAAAATATTCTTTTAGACAAAGGTGGCCTTGGAGTCAAAAAAGATGAGAACCACTGATTTAAACAGCTATCGTTTTATTAGTGTAAAAATCATGCAAAAGTCATAATTTCTGTTAAATTGAATATTTAGGTTATTGTAGTAAACTATTGTGTAACTCTGTTACACAAAAACAGCTTAAAAAATCATGAAGTAACATTATTTGGGCCCTTTCTACACCATGACTGAAATGAGTTAATAATAATAATAGCATTTTCTCAATTTTTACTCTATTCATTCACACAGAGCTGTAATTTAGATACAAATTATAGCTGTAAATCTTAAAGGAATAGCATTTTTTTCATCATTTACTCACCCTCATGTAGTTCCATACCTGTATAAGTTTCTTTCTTATTTTGAAGAATTTTGACGAACCAAACAGTTTTTGGTCCCCCTGACTTCCATGGCAAGGGAAGAAATACTATGGAAGTCAATGAGGACCATCAACTGTTTGATTACCAGCATTTTTCTAAATATCTTGTTTATGTTCAACATCAGAAAGAAACTCTTTGGAACGCCATGAGGGTGAGTTAATAATGAGAAAGTTTTAATTTTTGGGTGAACTATCACTTTAGAGTTTAATTTCCGTGGTTCCGTTTGTCTTTTCAAATATACACTACCATTTAAAATTTTTTGAGACTTTCTCTAAAGTGGACTTTCTACACAATTTGCCAGTGTGATCATGAGTTCTGAAGATCCAAATATCAGCAATTTCAGCAATGTAACATTGGTATTTTCTCTCTAGTGACGCTGTTTGGAATGTTCACCAATCACAATCCATTTGGTGTGGCCACTCATTGCCTCTTGTTGGAGCTTTTGGATGTGAGTGTGTCAGAATTGCTGGTCAGGGTGAGTAATCAGGGGCATTCCATGTGGTTGATTCAGCACTGCGCCCGTGATGTTTTGGAGGCCCTTAACTTCCTGCACAGAGAAGGTTACGTACATGCTGACCTCAAGCCCCGCAACATTCTCTGGAGCGCTGATGACGAGTGCTTTAAGCTCATTGACTTCGGCCTTAGCTTTAAAGAGGGACATCAGGTAAGAAATTGATATGGTTTACCTGAGACACCCCATAATTTGCTGTCTGAATTTATTCACATGCACAAACATACACTACCATAAAAAAATTTGAGGTCTCTCTAATTTTGTGAACAAAGTCTCTTATGCTCACCAAGTGATCATGATGTCAAAGCTGAATTTTCAGCAGTCATTACTTTACTCTTCAGTATCTAAAGATCCTTATAAACCATTATAATAGACTGATTATATATGAATGACATATACATTATTATAATATGCTGACCTCAAACTTTTGAATGGTAGTGTATTGTTAATGTGCCTCAGTATTTAGATATAGGTTGGCAGTGAGCCTAAGGTTTTCTTGTCTCTTTCTCACAGGATGTGAAGTACATCCAGACAGATGGATACCGGGCACCTGAAGCCGAGCTGCAGAACTCACTGGCCCAGGCAGGTCTGGAGAGCGACTCTGGCTGCACAACTGCTGTGGACCTGTGGAGTCTGGGAATTATTCTTCTGGAGATGTTCTCAGGAATCAAACTGAAAGAAACTGTAAAGTCTCAGGAATGGAAGGTCAGCTGATAGCCACGCATCTCCAAAGCTGTACTGTATCTTAAATATGACCTTAAATCTTAAACGTTTAGTGTAATAACAATCTAGACGCTTGCTAAGATGGCATTGTGTTGTGTCTCTACAGGATAACAGTTCTGCAATAGTAGACCATATCTTTTCAAGCAATGCTTTGGTTTACCCGGCTATCCCTGTTTTTCATTTAAGGGATCTAATCAAAAGGTACAGTAGGATGCAATCAAAGCGGTGTACTAGTGTGTTCTTTAGACGGGACTAAAATAAGTAATATATGTTTTTCTATTTCCAGTATGCTTCACAATGAGCCTAAACTGAGAAGCACAGCTGAGGCAGCATTAATCAACCCTTTCTTCAGCATTCCCTTTGGTTTGTATGATTTTGCATCTAAAAACATTGTCTACATTGCCCAGTGTTGGGTGTAACACTCTGTGAATAAGGAACTGCTTTTGCTTTTAGCACCTCATATTGAAGATTTGGTTCTTTTGCCTACACCTGTTTTGAGACTACTAAACGTAATAGACGACAACCACCTGTATAATGAGGATGAGTATGAAGGTGAGTCTTCGTTTTTACATTTTCTTTTTAGTAAATACAGTTGAGGTCAGATTTACATACACCTTGCACAATCTGCAAAATGTCAATTATTTTACCAAAATAAAAGGGAAGAGGGAAAATGCATGTTTTTTTTTTTTTTTTTCAGTTTTGACTGGAATAAGATATTTCAAGATATTTGTTGTCCTGAACAATTAAACTGTCCACTGTTCTTCCGGAAGACCCTTCAGGTCCAACCAATGCGGGTTTTTTTTTTTTTTATTAGCATTTTTGTGTATTTGTGTATCTCATATGCAACTATTACAGTGGGGTGAAAACTTTTTGAATTTAAAGATCAGGGTAAATTTTAGTTATTTTGTCTTCTGGGAACATTGAAGTATCTTCTGTAGCTTCTGAAGGGCAGTACTAAATGGGTAAATAAGGAAAAAATAAGAAAAATTTACAAATCTTCATTTTGTTCAAAAGTTTACACCCCTGACTCTTAATGCATCGTTTTTACTTCTGGAGCATAATGGAGTGTTTGAACCTTGAATAGTTGCATATGAGTCCCTCAGTTGTCCTCAGTGTGAAAAGATGGATCTCAAAATCAGACAGCCATTGTTGGAAAGTGTTCATATACACAAAAATGCTAAAAAACCTAAGTGGGACCTGAAGGACTTTTCTGAAGAAAAGTGGACATTTTCAGGACAAACAAGGGACTCATGAGCAACTATAACTAAAAAAAAAAACTAAAAAAACAAAAACACAGCTGTGAAACAACACAGTATTAACAATCAAGTGTATGTAAAATTTAGAACAGTGTTACAAATATTATTTTCTCTTGTGGACTATATGTAAATGTCTTTTATGTGAAATATCTTATTCAGGTCAGTACTAAATAAAAAATAACAGCCTCTTAAAAAATATCCCTCTTATTTTGCTAAAATAATCAACATTTTGCAGATTCTGCAAGGTGTATGTGAACTTTTGACCTCAACTGTATGTGGTTTATTTATTTAGTAGATCTCAAATCACATTTATTTCTTGGTTTACTTAGATATAATAGAGGACATGAAAGAAGAATGTCAGAAGTATGGCACGGTCGTATCCTTATTGATCCCAAAAGAGAATCCCGGCAAGGGACAGGTGAGGAAAATGCAATTTCAATAGTGCTTGTAAATTTCTCTAGATATTCTCTTCATCTATCAGTTGGAAGAAGAGACTTTAGCCTTAACCTTGTAAAATCATCTCTATAAAATGTATATACAAGTGTCTTTATCCAGTAACCACAAATGGCTTAAAGCAATGGAAATGTTTTCTATTTATTCTCTGTGGGAACTCACTAAGTGAGCCTGATGTTAATTTGGTAAGAGTTCTGTCATTAATTTCTCAACCTCATGCTGTTCCAAACCCGTCAGACCTTTGTTTATCTTCAGAACACAAATTAAGATATTTTGGATGAAATCCGAGAGCTTTCTGACCCTGCATAGACAGCAACACAACTGACGCATTCAAGGCCTAGTAAGGTAGTAAGGACATTGTTAAAATAGTCCATGTTACATCAGACTGACGTAAAAGAGAAGTTTAAAGTTTTCTTTGTGCACAAAAAGTATTCTCAAAAACTGATGTAACATGGACTATTTTAACAAATGTCCTTACTACCTTTCTGGGCCATGAACATGTTGTGTTTGCCGGTCAGAATGCACTCAATTTCATCAAAAATATCTTAATCTGAGTTCTGAACATGTACAAAAGTCTTACAGGTTTGGAACCACTTAAAGGGTGAAATCAACAGAATTACTATTCAGGTAGGTTCAGAAGCAGCAAAATAGTCAATTCCACCTCCTATTGGATAGAAAGACCAGTCCAGATCTGAAGATTCATCATTTGACTTGTCTTGGCAGGTGTTTGTGGAGTATGCAAATGCTGGAGACTCCAAAGAAGCCCAGAGACTGCTGACAGGCCGAACGTTTGATGGCAAGTTCGTGGTCACTACATTTTATCCACTGAGTGCCTATAAGAGAGGTTACTTATACCAAACTGTGCAGTAAAGCTGCACACACATCTCCATACAAAACATGTAAGTTACAAACATGTGACTGGTTTTTAACCCTGGATATATGTATTCATCTATTGTGCTACCTTTAATATTCACTTGTGTCACTAAGATCAACATAGTTGTGAATACAGGCACACATGCAATTTAACTTGGGCATATTAAGGCGAAAAGTTTTAGTGCCTGCTTCCTACTTCCCTTTTTTACTAATTGATCACATCATAATAAGACAATTATATTAACCGTGTGACAGCTGGTTGCCAGAGATTCGATACATATGCTTCCATACTTTCTTTTTTTGCAGTGAGATTGCACTGCTTTGGTTTACACTGCCTTCTAAACAACACATCACTTCAGAGACTAGGTTTACATGCTCTTTGAATGTCTACGATTCCAAAAATGTGTACTTTGTGTGGCCTGTTTTCTTCCGTTCTTTTTTTTCCGTTGATAGATTTAGTAAAGGTATGTAGGTATTTCCAGTAATTATGCACATATTTATAAACTACTGGCAAAATACACTGGCCTGCATGCACTGTGGCGTGGTTAACATTTATGTTCAACTTGACCATTAAAGCTGTTTAACCGCTTTTAAACTGAAAATGGAAATCCGCAGAGAGCACAAATACAAAAGTGGATAGCCTTGTGCTATAAATCATTCTTAAGTGACTTTTTTTGGGCTGACTGGAATGAGACTCCATGTCTAACACAAAGCCACAATCTGTCTCATGGAAAACTCTCTGGATATGTTTATCAAACAATATACAATCGTTTTAGAATTTTAAACTTAAATTCCAGAGTATAATATAACTTTAAGCATAATCTGTGTCTGAAAACTCATCAATAAGTGGAATTGGTTGTGCAAAGCAACGTAACTCATACCTTCATAGCACACATATGTGAAGATTCAGGAGCTAATAATATATCTTCATTAAGCTGGACTGCCCTGAAACATTGATAAATAACGCTGTTATTGTTGACTCACTTACTTTACTATCAAAGACACAGTAAGACTGTGTTTCAGAAAGGGTTTTACCTCCTTGTTAAAGCTGAAATGCTTTCTATAGACGCATTCAAGTCAGTTATATCAGCCATATAAATGGATTCTGCTGTCTGTACAATAATGGTGAGTGATTTTGAAGTCCTAACATTATTTAAAGGCCTTTCCAGTTGTGATAGGTATAGTGTTCCTGGTATCATTGTGTTTTCCAGTCAGTTTGTCTGTGAATGCATGACATTGAGTCTTTAATAGTAGCCTACTATAAAGCTTTCTGACACATGAGCAGTTGTTCGTAAGAGTGTTTTCATTAGCTTCATGAATATCAGGCTGGGTGTTTTTCTTTCTACCGTCCATATAATGCCATAATTTTCTCTATCCTGCAGATTAGAAACATGATATTCACTTCCAGAAGAGTGAGCTCTAATATTGTGTACAAGACGATGTGAGGAAAGAACAGGCTGTTGTTTTTTTGTTTGTTTTTTTACATGTAGATTAGGCTTAAACAAAGCATTCTTTTTTGTGGATTAGATGGCATTGTGGCCAGTAGTTATTTTTATTTATTTGGTTTCTTTTTGATGGTAATGTTTTAGGAGTGTTATTGTAGGTAAAGGGCACTTTGGTTGAACTGATTTGCATGTTCTGAGTGTGTGTCATTCCGGATCTGGGCAATGAAATTCTTGCTCTGAGCATTGGAAAGAAAGTGTGATTGATCTAGATTTTATACACTCATATCTCTCTCTCTCTCACTCTTGCACATTAATGGTGATGACATTTGAGAGAGTTATGAAGATGGTGAGCAAAAGGTCTTTTACTATCCTGCCCATATGAATCTAAACTGCTGCCATTAGTAAATGTGACTCTTGAATAGAAAGATTCAGTTGCTAAAACATGGATTGTGCTACTAATTGTAGGTGTTACATGTTTGGATAAATTTTCTAAATACAAAGAAAGAACCTGTATGAAACAAGAATTTCTCATTTTAAAGGAACAGTTCACTCAAAAATGAAAATTCTATCATTAATTACACACCTTCATATTGTTCCAAACCTGTAAGAACTTTGTTCATCTTTGAAACCCAAATTAAGATTTTTTTTGATGAAATCCAAGAGCTTTCTGAGCTCAAGGCCAAGAAAGGCAGTAAAAACATTGACAAAATAGTCCATGTTACACCATAAAGTTCAGAAAGCCCCTGGATTTCATCTAAAATATCGTAGTTTGTGTTCTGAAGAACTTACGGGTTTGGAACGACATGAGGGTGAGAATGACAGAATTTTCATTTTTGGATAAACTGTCCCTTTCATTACAACATTTATATTACTCTTAAAAATAAAGGTGCTTCACGATGCCATAGAAGAACCTTTTTTGTCTAAATGGTTCCATAAAGAACTTTAAACATCTGAAGAACCTATCTGTTTCATAAAAGGTTCTTTGTGGCGAAGGAAAGTTTTTCAGATTATAAAAAGGTAAGAAAGATGGTTCTTTAAAGAACCTTTGACAGAATGGTTCTTTGTGGAACCAAAAATGGTTCTTCTATGGCATTGCTTGAAGAACCTTTTAAAGCACCTTTATTTTTAAGAGTGTATGGTAAAGTTATATAGATTATGAAATTATGTGAATACTATGTGAGTCAAGGAAAATTGCTTGTGTGCATCAGAACCTTAATGAGAAAAGGGACTTTTCTGTCATTTTAGCCGAAGGGAAGATTCCAGCTTGACGTTGATTTGAAGTCTTTAATGGATGATGAAAAGATTCAGATTAATATTAGTGAATTTTCTATAAATGTGACAATAGCAATAGTCAATTTAATTGCATATTGTACTTGTGAGCCATCCATGCTTTAATTAAGCCTGTTATTAATATAAATCCACAATCAAATTTAAATTTATCCATTACTTTTTGCTCATGCAATATCATCAAAGCTGCTCAAATATAGCCCAGAGGCCCCTTCTAACCCTTTCAAAAAGCACAAAGATTTCTTTTCATTACTAACTACTGCATAGAACCTGAGATGGGTGTCTGTCAGGGATCATTTCATGCTGCCTTAATTTTTTTTTTTTTTTTGTATGCTGTAATAATGTCACAGTTGGTAAATGCTAGACCGTGAGAAAAGTGCCAAAATTGTTTCAAAGCCTTCCCCACCAGCAACCCTGGAGAAACACCCAAGGCTGCAGGGAATCCATATAAATATATATGTTTGTCTTGAATTGCATTTAAATGCCTTTAGATGTGTCCAGAAACATTAAAATGTGTTCCAGTTGGGTTCCAGAGATCATATGAACAGTAAAGCACAGTGCTGGAGCTTGGCTGGCCTTTGTGTTTGTGAATAATGAGCCTCCCAAGAGAAAACACTGCAGGGTGTAACCACAGATAGACATGGGAGTGAAATGCTCTTTGGGCCTTAATAACTCCAGAAAGGTTGGAGAACTAAATGGCAGCTTGAATATGAGGAAGATGTTGAGTTGGTGACTAGAACAGACATATTATAATTCTAATCAGGAATAGAGAGAACCTTCATATTTATGATCATAATCTCCTCTTTAAAAATGTATCGGCTGCTTTATTGGTTTCAATATTGCAATGAGGTAAACATACATACATATCACAGATATCATATATATGACCTTTGTATGAAAAGGGCAAGAACTCACCTGAGAGTACAGTCATTTAATAGGAAATTGTGACCTTATAAGGCAGTAAGGCGATAAGTTCATATGAATCATGCATAGATAATAAAATATAAGGTTTAAGGTCAGAAACTGAATATGTGGCTTTGCTAAGGTGCTAAGGTGAAAAACAATCAAGAAAGTCTATTATGGAAACCACTCTTTTTTCTGCAATGGGTTGAAGAATCAGAGTTTTAGATGATTGTTCAAATCTGAAAGCTGTGTAAACACAGCAGAAGTGAGATGTGTGAGCTACTGCTTGCAGTGAAGTTGTGGTAACACACTGACTTCACAAAGGTATGTAATATGTGCGTGTGCATACTAACATGATCAAAAGGTTTGTAGACAGTGTTTACAGTACACAAGTGCATTAGTGGTTGAAGTGCGGGGTTTATAGCATCAAAGCAGTAAGGATAATGATGTGAATTCTGATGAAATGTCTTGATGTTTTGTATGCAGATTCTATTTATGCTGCTTCCCTTTAAAACATGTTTTTGTGCTTTTCATATTCAGTCTTTGCCAATGATTTCATTGTTGCCTACAATATGGATTCAACTGTGAAAATTCCCTCCAAAGGATTAAAATGAGTATATTTAATAGTTGTGGTAAATAATAATTGACTTGTCCATTAGAGGTGTGGTGCTGGTGGCCTGCATTACTATTATTTTGCTTCATATTCGGACAATCATGTTCTTGTTTAACCTTCTTTGTTTCTGTCTTATCCCTGTGGCTGAGATGTGATTGGATGAAAGATAATTCTTTGTGAAGCTCTGCCTTAAAGTCCACATAATATGTGGCAGGGAAACCAAACCTAAACTTGAATTTGAACATGCTACAAAGTCTCGAAATGATCTAACGTTCAGTGTGAGGATGAGTGTTTTCTGTATTAGTTAGAGTAAAAAGATGTAGATGTCATTTGTAAAATGTAAGTTGAGCAGGTGATCGTCCACTAAGGAACATGGGAGACTGTGACTTAAGAGCTCTGGATGGAATGAATAATGTTCATGTTTCTCACAATAAAATGTTAATGTCTGTATCAGTTGTTTCTTATGGCTGCTTAATCACAATGTGTTTTATTCAGATTTAAATGAGAAATCAAAGGCTCTTATAGTGTGATTTAGGAACCTTCATACACCCGGATTACAGACCACTAGATGGCAGAACTACCTTTCGGACTGTTACTGCCTTAACAATGTGTAAGGTTATTGTGGAAACGAATATCATTACTGAAACTTAAGCAAATTTGCCACTAAATGTAAGCTGGGAAACGTAGGAATAATCACTAATATCTTTCAAATAAGACCTCCATCAAAAGCTTCACATGTTCTATGCCCTTTAAAATATTTTGGCACATTTATTTTTCTTCAGCTACCACAAATATATTATTTCCCACATTTAAAGCAATTGTATGTAAGATATTCTTAATCTTGAAATATCAGAATAAAAATCCCTTTGATGGTGATTTAAATGGCTTCTGTTTCTTTCCCACACTTCCACTAAATGTCTGTCCTGTATGGAAGTTCGTTTCCACTACTGAATAAAAAATGGTAATTGCAATTATTGCCGGAGAATTACAAGTTTATATTTCGCATTTCTTACTTTATAACACGCAAATGCGAGTTTATATCTTACAATTCTGAGAAAAAAGTCAGAATTTCGAGACAAAAACGAGAAAAAAGTCAGAATGGCGAGTTTTTACCTTGCAGTTTATACCCCGCTATTTTGACTTTATAACCCGAGTTCATATCACGCAATTCTGAGAAACAAAGTCAGAAATGTGAGTTTATATCTTGCAATTCTGACTTAATTTGCAAGAATTGGGAGTTTATATTTTGCAATTCTGACTTTATAACTCGCAATTGTGAGTTTTTATTTCACAATTCTGGGAAAAAGTCACAATTCCTTGTTTTTATCTTGCAATTCAGACTTTATTTTTTCGCAATTACGAGTTTATATCCCACAATTCTGACTTTGTAACTCGCAATTATGAGTTTATATGACACAATTTTGGGAAAAATTTAGAATGTTGAGTTTTTATTACACAATTCTGACAACTTGCAATTGTGAGCTTAGGCCTATATGTCACAATTCTGAGAAAAAGTCAGAATTCTGAGTTTTTATCTTGCAATTCTGACTTTATTTTTCGCAGTTGCGAGTTTATATCCCCCAATTCTGACTTCATTTCTTAGAATTAATAACTCGCAATTCTGATTAATATCTCGCAAGTCAGAATTGCAAGGAAAAGGTCAAAATTGCTATTCTGACTTTATTTCTTGCAATTGCGAGTTTATATCTGTATCTGTATACTGTATTACGCAATTTTGAGAAACAAAGAATTTCGAGATATAAACTCACAGTTGCGGAAAGAATTGTGAGACAAACTTGCATTTGCGTAGGTTTTTATCTCACAATTCTAACTGTTTTTCTCACAATTGCGAGTTTATATGTAACAATTCTGGGAAAAAGTCAGAATTCTACATTTTTATTATGCACTTGTGAGAAACAAAGTCAGAATTTTGAGATGTAAACTCGCAATTGCAAGAAAAAAAAGTCACAATTGTAAGAAAAAAGTCAGAATTGCGAGTTTTTATCTTGTATATCCCACTATTACTTTATAACTAACTTCGCACTTGAGAGTATATATCACGTAATTTTGACTTTATAGCTCACAATTGTGAGTTTGTCACAATTCTAAGAAAAGTCAGAATTGTAAGATGTAAATTTACAATTGCAAGGAAAAAAGTCAGAATTGTGAGATAAAAACTTGCAATTACCTTTTTTATTTATCTTTTACACCTGTTCAGGCTTAAGGCTAGAAGGGATACAGCCACGGCTACCAGGGCTCACTGGACATGCACACCTCAATAATGCTTCATACGGTGGTATATTTAGGACAGTAAATTCCACTTACTTAACTGTAGGGAGTCCCAAAGTCGCAAAAATGCACAAAACTACACGGTTGCTTTAAATACATTCTGTAGATTCTTTCACCAAAAGAAATTTTAAAAAGTCTGCAGATTCGGTCTGGGCTTATTAAACAATACATTGCCTTTATGTAGGAAAAGCATTCCAGTCTTTCATGTTTTGTCATCTTTCTCATTTAGGATTTGGGACATTAAATATCCCCTCCTGGTGGCTACATTCCTAAGAGCCCCATGGCACGTCTGTATCGGCAGTTCCCTGCAGTTCTCTATAACTCCACATCCCTGCCAGTTTAAATGTTCTGCAATTTACTGCAGTCTAATAAAGGAGGCCTTGTATGGGGCTCTCATTGAGGTAGGCAGTTTCCCAACATTGTCGACTCAATGAATTACAAAAGAGGAGCCGTTTTAATGAGGGGGGTATTAATTAGTGCAGGATTCTCCGGGATAAAAGGGCTTGTTCACATTCAAGCAAAGTGACAGATATGTGGTGTAGAAAGTGAATGTTAACCTGCGCTGCAGCCTTTGCCACTTGGATTTACAGAATGCCCATGCATGGCTGCACAATCTTGTTTCAGCATATGTATGGCAGAATGACAGAGGAATCCAGGGGATGTTATGGTTCAGGATCACTGCCTTCTGGATACCCAAGCGTGCTTATCGCCATACTGAGGAAATGCACATGTGGCTTATTGCACAATTAGCATGTTTCCTGAGTTTTCCTCAAGAAAACATGCTTACCTCAACATGCATTTTTTTCTCCTCAGGAATTAAATCTGTAAAACACTTGACTGTGTTTTGTTTAATGGATTGTGTGTTATTTCGAGAGAAGGACTATCCAATTTAAAAATCATACCGTAGAGCAGCATTTCTCAATCCTGCTCCTGGAGTTCAAGCCTATACATTTTTAGTGCTGTTTGGTAAGGCAAGCAGCAATATTTCTACAGTTCTTACTTATAGGGATTTCAATAAACCCCAAACCCATGTGGAATTTTTAGCACATTCATATAGCATTATTTCTGCCATGGAAATGCAGCTTTTTGAGAAGAGGTGAACTATTTGTTTTCTAAGCAATTAAACTTGCTTGGAAAGACATAAGTCGTATTAAAACTTGGTTTTGCATAGTATTATATTTTATTCAATTATATAATGTAATATTATATTTTAATATATACTAAATATATATTATTTTTAATGATAATTCACTCTCTGCCAATAGGTGGCGCTTATGGAACAGCATCGACATAGAATTTCCTGTTTCAATTCAGCGTTGCAGAATTGTAAACAAAGCAGGCTATGCTTCTAAACACTACTTTAATATGAATAATTTGGCCTTTGTTTACGTCCTGTTTATAAACTTTACTATTTATAGTAAATTTCTACATATTACCAGAGTTGAAGCAATACAATAAAAGCCAACAGGTATTTGATACGTATTTGAGCTGTTTGAAAAATAACAAGATTGAGCTAGTATTATGATGCGAGTCACGTGACATTTTTTAGAACGTTCATCAGTTAAAGCCCCACCAGAGCCATACAGAGAGAGAGTTGCGACAACGGAAGTCCAAAACGCTCGATCGTCACGTGATACACGCAGCCCTCAAATAGTTCCAGGAAGTTCATAGCGGGCAATTGGAATACATTGAGTTAGAGGGGACAGAACAGCAATTTTTGGTATTTAGTTGACCAAAAATGATTTATTTACATTATTTATAAAATAATGTATGCATGTATACATATGCAGTTGTAATAGTGTTGGTTTTAAAAGATAAAAACCGCTAATATTTGAGGATTAATGTGGTTAGCGAACCGTACCTGTCTTGTTAACATATTTAAGGCTGAAGTTACCATGGTAAAAGTCCGTGTTTGCTATATAAACAACATCGTGGTCTTTTACCAAGTAATTCAGCCTTTATATATAACGTTAAATACAATTATTTCTATATGTGCGTGTGTTCTTACAGCTTGTATGTTAATCAAGTGCAATCACATCTTAATGTTTATTGTCGTTTTACTAATCTCATTGTAAGTGTTAAGTTTGTTGTCTTTTTTAAATTAATTCCAAATAAGTAAAGATATTTTAAGATTAAGTGAAAATGAATCTTGATTAAGGTTTTTGATTCTTGTGCACCCCTCAATTATTAATATCTAAAAATGTATTTGTAGTATATTCAAATTGAAAAAAAAATTAAAACATTTTTACACATTAAATCATATATTTTATGTATGTTGAGTTTTGTTATGCACATATTTACAGAAATCAATTTAGACATTAATAATAAATTATAAACCAAGTTGTCCTTGAACAGTCTCCATTACAGTGGGAGTCTACCAGTTACATAAAGCAGAGTGAATGTATGGTTACTCTACTGATCTGGTGAGGAGAAAAAAATTATGCATCAAGTTTTGTTCAATTTACATTTATTTGTATGGCACTTTTTAGTATACACATTGTTTCTAGCAGCTTTACAAATAAGAGCTCTGTTAACAGGCGTATCTGTTTTACTGTAATGTCCATATTACAGAAATGTTCTGAAATTAAGCTATACAAATCATGCAGTTAAGTAACGTCACGTAATCAGAAACAATGAACAGATTAAAGCATGATGTGATCATGTTGATTACAGTGCAAGGGCAATTTATCAGTTTTGTATATTTATTTAGAGTCTGCTTCATCTGAAGTCCTCTCAAGGGTTGACGTCATCTCTTCACATGTGCTGGTCATCTGAAGTCTTCATAAAAAAACTGGATATAGTCAGCAGGAGCAATCTATAGATTACATTGACAAATTGTAATACTTAGGAGCTGGCACTGTTTTACTTCAGGTGGTTCTTGTTCTGAAAGCAGGATAGAGAAGGAGAATAACAGGAGAAATGGTTTTGTAGTTCTATAGTAGCAAGACGTTTAAGTGTAAAAACAGTAATAACATACAGGTTTACAGTGATTACTGCTATAATACAGCAGTGGTACATATATATATATATATATATATATATATATATATATATATATATATATATATAATATATATATATAGCCTAGCATGATTCTGAAACGAAAATAGCTCGCCTATTTTAAAATTTTCATTCTCACTTAGGTCAATCAGCATTCATTGCAATAAATTCAGAACTATTAAGTAGCTCCCATCAGCAAAAATCCTGTTTAAAAGCCTTAATTACACAATGATGGATGAAACTGCACGGACATAATGCATAACATCCCGTAAATCTACTAATTAAGTGAGAAATAATGTAATAATAATATGTTTTAATGCACAAGTTAAATTGATTAGCTGTGCTGATAGTATACAGTTTTGTTCTATAAATGTCTTACCTTATAAAAGTTGATCACAGCGGTCTCTTCTGCTGCATCTCTACGGCGCTGATATTATTAGCGCGAACTTCCGGGAACTATAGGCTGTATGCACGGCGGTGAATGACGTACTTCCGGTGGAATATAAGGATGCTGGATTACTTCCGTTCCGGCGCGATTGTAGAGTGTTGTGTACTATTTTTTCTAATAACTTGTATTGTCTTCTATACTACGGTAACGTTAGTCACAAAAACAGACTCCACTCATATTGTTGATGCTTATTTGCTTTATTATATTAAATAAACATATAAAATGACATCTAAACGTATGAAAGTATCTTTTCAAAGACGGGAGGACAGCCCCTCTAGCCACCACTGCTGTGTGCCGCAGTGTACAGCATCTGCTAAATTTAACACTTTTCTAAGTTTCCACGCGTTTCCTAAAGAATGTGTGATTATAAAACCAACTTTGCCGCCTTGTATCTCCATTACCACTGTTTCAGCTATAATTAGCAGTGATAATGCAGTGCTATTCATCTGTCGTAGAACTGCATTACATTTTTTATTCTTATTATTTTGTACAATAATCATCCATACTAGCTAAGATAACAGCTGTGGTTATCCAAGCTGAACAGTGGTAACGTTAGAAAAGTAAAAACTGAACTGGACTGAACATGTCCAACAGAACTTTGAACGTCACTTTTAAGCTACTCTACTCTCAGTTGGTGTGGAGTCTCTGCTTTCCTCATAGAGCGGTAGCAGTGAGCGTTCACTGAGATCTCATTTGTGGCCCTGATTTTACCTGACACTTTCAGACAAAATTACAAACACGCCTGCTGCTGGACGAATCGTAAAAAAATAATAGCAGTTCAGTTCAGGCGGTTCAGGTTAGCTGAATTTACCTTCATAATTGCACAGATACGAAGACACATAAAACTTGAAACCTTTCTCAAGTTTGCTCTGTGGCGTTGTACTGCACATCAGTGATTGTACATTTGGGCAACTCTTGCAAACACCGAGTAAAATTCGTCGACTCTGCCATAATCGCGTTTTTCTCCGCTTCAAACCTCTCCAACCGGAAACGGAATAGCAGCCTTGCGTCAAACGCGGAAGTACGCGTGCATAGAGCCAATTGAGCGTCTCCACGATCCGCCATCGCTGTAAAAAAATGGTCCATTGGCGTCAACGGAGTTGTCGCAACTCTCTCTCTGTATGGCTCTGAGCCCCACTAAGTAACTTTTTTTTTTTATCTTAAAATAATGTTTCCGAACTCATGTCAGTGGTTCATCAACTCATAACAGGGTGAAACGGCACTTTCGTATTCGCTTTGCGACCCTCTATCAGCCATAACAGCACTATGTTATGTAACAGTTATGTACCACTATGCAAGTGATATTCACCTACATCTAAAAATAGTTATTTAATTGTCTGGTATCATCACCAATATAACTCTGATCACCAATACAACTTTTCAGTTTAGTCGAAAAAAACTTTTTTCTAAATGTGCACCAATCTTAGTGTTTTAAGCATATAATAATAATATAATGATAATAATAATGATAAAACAGAAATGGCTGTGGACAACTGTGTATATTAGGAAAAAACAGCATATTTTCCTCATGCTTCTGCATCATGCAGATTAATATGAAAACTGATTACAACACAAGTTAACTTCATCAGATTACACATTTTAGATGTACATTTTTAAGCAAGCTATCAGCCTCCTCTGACGGACCACCACTGGGTGTACAGCCTATTGTACAAATAATACTAATTTAGCAAACTAAAGCAACCAGTTTTTAGGCTTTCATGTGTTTCTTAAAGGTGCCATAGAATGCATTGAAACAATATTTTGAATTGTTCTCTGATATCTACATAGAAGGTATATGGCATAGGAAAGGGCAAAAAATTCCAGAAATGGTTTTACAGGTCAATTTACAACCCTAGAATTTGTCCCTAGAATGAAATGGTCTGTTATTGGCTTATTTGGCAGGCTCGTGAATATTATTGTGAGCTCTGCTCTGATTGGCCGTTTTTACAGAGCTGCTCATCTCAATAGCTAGCACATGGAGGAAATATTTATTTAATTACGGAGCTCTAGCCGCTTTTAATATGCGGTTTGTTGAATCTGCCATTTTGAATCCCCGACATTTTACTTTCACTATAGTAATTGCATGCGCTCTGTGTAACGTTATACTACAGTGACACAAGGACTTACCGCACAAGTTTTAATGCTTTAGTGATGCTCAGGATCTGTTAATCATTCGTCATCATCAGCGTAGTCATCTCTCTCCGTTTACGTGGTAAGTGAAATCTAACTGCAGTGTAACAGTATGTACATCTGTACTGCAATGTAACAGGCTACCGCTAGCATTAAGCTAACCATGTTCCTTCAGTAGCTCGCGTTATTTTACTGATGTACTGACGTTACTGGTGATGCAAATGTTGGGGGCGTAACTATTAATGATCGGGACTTTTGCGTAATAGTCTGTGTTATGTTGGAATTGACCTATTTTTCGGTGGTCTTTTGCAAACACCAGATTTATATAAGAAGGAGGAAATGGTGGTGTTTGAGACTCATGGTATGTCATGTTCATGTACTGAACTGTTATTATTCAACTATGCAAAGGTAAACAGTTTTCCATTCTATGGCACCTTTAACTAAAATCTTCCTTCTTTCTCTCTCTTACAGTTTCACAGATAGTTTAGTGGTGCAAACAACCATTCAGAATTACACACCTTGTTTTGGATAACCATTCTTACCACCATCACTTATCCAAAAATGAGCATGTCAACCATGCCTACAGAACCCTTCATCCCCACTGATGAACATGATGAGCTCATTACAGCCCTCGTCGCTGGGCGTTGGTGGGCGATAATGGAGGTTGAAGACCTTTTACGCTCCTCATCTGAAAAAGGTGAGTGTGAGCATCTCCCTTCAGGCCAGTGGTGGGGAATAGTGGAGGGACCACCTGTGCCCACTGCATTCCCTGAGGAAGCACCTACTCCGGCCAGGTTCCCTGAGGGAGGACCTGTTTCCTCTGCTTCCCCTGAGGAAGTCGCTGTTTCAGCTGTACCCCCTGAGGAGGCGCCTGCTCCAACCAGGTCTTCAGAAGGTGCACCTATTCCTACCACAGCTTCTGGGGAAGCACCTGCTCTGACCAGGTTACCTGAGGGAGAACCTGTGCTCACTGCTTCCCCCGAGGAAGCACCGTCTCCAGCCAGGGCCGCACTGAGGAGAAAATTATCGATCCATGAGAATATGAGGCTGTACCTGACAAGGGATGTCATTTTAACACCCTTGCCGTTAAGGCCTCCAAAGGGATCAGCTCCACCTGCCAGGGCCCCAAAAGAAGGACCTGTTCCCTCTGCTTACCCTGAGGGAATCTCAATGGTGCCCCCTAAGGACGCACCTGCTCCATCCAGGTTCTCAGAAGGTGCACCTGTTGCTACTGTGGCCTCAGAGGAAGCACCTGCTCTGACCAGGTCCCCTGAAGGAGCACCTGTGCTTACTGCTTCCCCTGAGGAAGCACCTGCTCTGGCCAGGTCTCCTGAGGGAGCACCTGCTTCTGCTGCATCCTCCATGAAAGCACCTTCTCCAGCCAGAACCTCACTGCAGAGAAAAGTAACGATCCCTACAAATATGAGGCTGTACCTGACAAGGGATGTCATTTTAACTCCCTTGCCCTTAAGGTCTCCAAAAGGATTAGCTCCACTAGCCAGGGCCCCAAAAGAAGGACCTGTTCCCTCTGCTTACCCTGAGGGAATCTCAATGGTGCCCCCTAAGGACGCACCTGCTCCATCCAGGTTCTCAGAAGGTGCACCTGTTGCTACTGTGGCCTCAGGGGAAGCACCTGCTCTGGCCAGGTCTCCTGAGGGAGCACCTGCTTCTGCTGCATTCTCCATGAAAGCACCTTCTCCAGCCAGGACCGCACTGCAGAGAAAAGTAACGATCCCTACAAATATGAGGCTGTACCTGACAAGGGATGTCATTTTAACTCCCTTGCCCTTAAGGTCTCCAAAAGGATTAGCTCCACTAGCCAGGGCCCCAAAAGGAGCACCTGTTCCCTCTGCTTCCACTGGTGGAGTACCTGTTCCTACAGTGTCTTCTGAGGAAGCACACGCTCCAGCCAGGTCCTCAGAAGGTGCACCTGCTTCTACCTGGGCCTCAGAGGAAGCCCCTGCTCTGACCAGGTCTCCTGAGGGAGCACCTGTGTCTGCTGCATCCTACATGGAAGCACCTTCTCCAGCCAGGGCTGCACTGAGGAGAAAAATAATAAATAATATAAATAAATAACGATCCCTGAAAATATGAGGCTGTACCTGAAAAGGGATGTTATTTTTACACCTTTGCCCTTAAGACCTCCAAAGGGACCAGCTCCACCTGCCAGGGCTCCAAAAGAAGGACCTGTTCATTCCACTTCCCCTGGGGGTAAATTGGTTCCACCTGTGTCCTCTGAGGAACAACGTGCTCTAGCCAAGTCCCCTGAGAAAGAACTTGTGCCCATTGCATCTCCCAAGAAAGCACCTGCTGTGGCCAGGTCCCTTGAGAAAGCACTTGGGCCCACCAGGTCCCCTGGGAAAGCAGCGGTGCCCATCAGGTCCCTTAAGAAAGCACCCAGACCTGTCACACCACTACGGGGAGTACCTTGGAAAAGGCTCTGCCCATGGAAAATTGGAGATTTGGTAAGTCCCTCTTGTCAGAAAATGTTATTTTAATTTTGGTAAAGTAAATTTCATTTTAGATTGTGTCTAAGAGGCATTCATTAAAACTGTTTGTGCATTAAATGATGTTGTGTTTTTTTTTTTTTTTATCAGGACAGTGTAGATGTGGTTCAGCTACCTCCACATAAAAAACAGCGCATGGAAGAAGGTCCCATAGCCTCTCCAAGATCATAGAACACTCTGAAGAGGCTGTGCCCATGGAGCACTGACAATTAAGTAAATCCCTCCTATCTATTATTTTTATTTTTCAGATTTAAAATTCTTTGTATTATATTTAACAATATGTCTTTGGATTTTGCATTACATGAGGATGTCGGTTATTTCAACAGGACAATGTAGATGGGGTTCAGCCACCTCCACGCAAAAAAGCAATGTGTGAGAAAAGACCCCAGCACACCTTTAGCAGAGGCAGTGCCTAAAGAGCAGGGGACCTCCTTTATCTCAGTCTTACTTTTAGATTTATACAAAAAATTAAACACCGTCTTTAACTTAGCTACTGTTTTCTCAGTGTCCTATTTGAAATTCTTTGTATTATCGTTTAGTACATACTTTAATATGTGATGAGTTTCACACACTTTTCAATTCATAAACTCCTCATGTTAAAACAGAAGAAGCATTATGTATTTTCCCTCCTTCCAACTTATTAAACCTGATTTTGTCTGTTTCCTTAACAGGACAATGCATGTCTACATCAACAATGTCCACATAGAAAGCGGAGCATGGCTAAGAAATGAAAGAAGGAAAAAACTTCACAGACAGAATCTCCACCTCATAAAAAAGTTATATTTTTCATGAGATCAGCTAATAATTTTTAACTCTCATGACAAATGGATAAAGATATAAATATGTCTATATATATCACTTTAAAATGTAATTTATATATTTCCATTGTTATGTTTGAATGATCAAATCCTGAATTTTATAAATAAATAAAAGAAAAGCACATTGTTTTCTTGTTATTATGACTATACACAAATAAAAGTAGACCCTTTGCCCACAGCAACATTAAAAGTGTTGATTACTGTACAATGTTTTATTCATTTGCCATATTTAATACCGCATCCAAGTTATTTGACATATTTGAACATTTTTTTTCAAATATTTAATTAGTTACTTTTATAATGATGTAACTCAATTACTATTTGTGAGTAGTAACTAGTAACTATAACTGATTACTGTAATGCATTCAAGACCTGCCTGGAACTACTTTAGCCGTGCATGTCCCTGAAAATAACTGCCCACCTTAAAATGTTTGTCAGCCAATCAGATTCAAGCATACAACAGTCTCGCTGTAGCGGTAAGCATTTTTATTTTATATTACAAAAACATAGAAAATGTACAGAACAAAAACGAATACTATAGTATGTTTTGGTGTTTTTTTTGTTAGGGCCATCCCTGAGAGATCCGTTTTACAACTTAGAACTGGACCCAGACCGAATGAAACAGTGATGCTTCATGCCTTACCACACTTGACTGAACAGCAAAAATGTAAAACATTGCCTTCGGTTACAGTGGATGGAATCATAAGCTGCAGGGACTGCAGAGCACAGGTCTGAGACTGCCAGAAGAGCGTATTTACTTTGCCGCTGTACTGCCCATTCATTACTAATGCCAGCTATTTTCATTGTGCTGGTGATTTCAAACATGTTAAAAATAGAACAGACACCCTCTCTCTCTTTTTTCAACTCTCTCACCTTGTCACTCAGACATAGCTGACCATAAACCCAGATGAATGCTATATTCCCCCTGAGATAAAACAGAAACTTACTGGGGGAAAAGCTCTTTACTAAACATTGCACCTTATCTGAAACAAACATACGCACATGTGTGCTGTACGGTGGCGATCAATAAGACAGATAAATGATAACTCAGTGGGTTGAAGCTGACTCATACAGTCTCATTGTGTTCTCTTCTAGCACTCTGAGGTCAGGATATCACTGATGGCAATCTGTGTGAGACCCAAACATCAATGATTGGTGTGATTACAGGCCACAGGAAAGATGGCCATATCCACACAGCCAGGAGTCTTATGCGTTTTAGTACATTGCATTCAGAGATGGCTGATTGCTATCAACGTCGCTGTCTCCAGATCTCAGGCACATTTATCTAACTGTCCGTCATTTCCCTGTCTTGACGTTCTATCCTGTTTCTGGTAAGAAGATACAGTAAGTGGTCTGAACTGTGCGTTTAAGTTTAAATGGACGCTGTACCCATGATCAATATTCTGTCATTCTGTCATTTAGACAGCCTCATGTTATTCCCAAATTACTTTTTTCTGCAGTGGAGCGCAAAACACATTATACTGATAGTTTTTCCATACAATAACAGTGCAATGAATGGTGACTGAATCTTTAAACTCCAAAAATGATGCAAAAGCACTATAAAAATATCACAAAGTGGTCCATATGACTCAAAGCCCTATACCTTTGTGTGAGAAACATAACAAATTTAAGTCATTATTCACTGATGTTCCACTTCAGTGAGCTGTTAACTACTGCAATTGGATTATTGATTCAATGAAGTTGAATTTAATTCAATTATTCAATTAGTTGAATTTGAGCCTGTTTCTTACACAAAGCTTCAGCATATATGGCTCTATAGAAGATTTCAAATATAGTGCATAAGTCCACTTTTATGATACTTTATGGTGCATTTATGTTCTTTTTGAAGTTTGAAAGCTTTGTTTTTGTTTAATGTAATTGCGTGAAAAAGAGCCACTAGAACAGTTTTTTTTTTCCTGAAAGGGTTAGTTCTTACAAAATGCATGTTATTTTTTATTTAGAACTGACCTGAATAAGATATTTCACATAAAATATATTTATATATAGTCCACAAAAGAAAATAATAGTTGCATTTATAAAAATGACCCTGTTCAAAAGTTTACATACACTTGATTCTTAATACTGTGTTGTTACCTGCATGATCCACAGCTGTTTTTTTGTTTTTTTTAGTGATAGTTGTTCATGAGTCCCTTATTTGCCGTGACCACTTTTACTGCACGTCGTTCTTCAGAAAAATCCCACAAATTCCTTGATTTTTCAGCATTTTTGTGTATTTGAACCCTTTCCAACAATGACTGTATGATTTTGAGATCCATATTTTCACACTGAGGACAACTGAGGGACTCATATGCAACTGCTACAGAAGGTTCAAATGAGTTCACTGATTCTTTAGAAGAAAAAACAATGGATTAAGAGCCGGTTGACAACTTTTTGAATTTGAAGATCAGGGTAAATTTAACTTATTTTGTCTTCTGGGAGACAGGTAAGTTATCTTCTGTAGCTTCTGAAGAGCAGTACTAAATGAAAATAGGATATTTAGTCAAAATAAGAAAAAAGTACACATCTTCATTCTGTTCAAAAGTTTACACCCCTAGCTCTTAATGCACCGTTTTTCCTTCTAAAGCATCAGTGAGCATTTAAACCTTCTGTAATAGTTGTTCTCAGTGTAAAAAGATGAAAATCATACAGTCGTTGTTGGAAATGGTTCAAATACACAAAAATGCTGTAAAATCAAAGAATCTGTGGTATATATATATATATTGCAATTGTTATATTTGTTCTCACGCCATAAAAAGTTCATATGGCTTCAAAGACTGGGAATATAGCGCATGAATATAGACCACTTTATGATACTTTTATGTTGATTTTGTGTCCTTTTAAAGCTTGAAGATTTCTAACTGAAACTGTATGGAAAAACATTAGTACAATGCAGTATTTCTCCTTTTGTGCTCCATCACAAGAGTTTAGGCATTGGTTGTTGAAGCTTATATGGATAGTTCACCCAAAAAAGAAAATTCTGTCATTATTTACTCACCCTTATGATGTTCCAAACTTGTAAGACCTTTGTTTATCTTTGGAAAGTAAGTTATTTCTGATGAAAATATATTTTTGATTTAACGCATGCGTTGTGGTACTCTCGTGAACGCACATTGGGGACTGATGCGAAGAGAAGAAATTGACAAATAAAGTCATTATCTTTGTTTTCTTTGCACACAAATACAAGTATTCTCATAGCTTTATAACATTACGGTGGAACCACTGATGTCACATGGACTATTTTATCGATGTCCTTACTACCTTTCTGGGGTCATAAACTTATTTTGCGGCCTTACGTCTCATATGGGACGAAAAGGATTAAGTAAGTATTTTCACATTGCTTTTATGGCATGTGGTAATTTTTGCATGTTAAAAATGCTGCAAATGCCGGGCTTTAACTCAGTATGGCTTCACAAAGGCACAGCGGCGAACTTCTGTCACCATAGTAACACAATAACAAACTGAACTCTGTTCTTCAGCATTGTGCCTGCAGAGTCTCTTTACACAAACAGCATTCTGGGTCTTCTCTTGGCAGACAGATGAACGGGAGCTGGAATGTAAACAGGAGACAGATTTGTGAATACGCAGCATGTCATCTTTATTTAACACCCCACCGGTGACATGATTATTTTTCCACTTTTCACAGCATAACCCTTCTGGTTCAAACTGGACTTCTAGCTGAGTATTATTATTGAATAAAGAGTCACGCAGGCTGAAGACTCTCTAGCGCATCTGGGGAAATGAACTAGGGCAAATACATTAAAGGTGTTTTGGAGTTTCTAGTTAAAATAAAAAATGTTAAAAAGAATATGTTTTTTTTAAACATTTAAATGAGCTACTATATAATCATATGCAATTAATTATTATTATTAATATTATTATGCCTTTGATGCATAAAAGAGACTTAGGTTAATGATGGAAATAGATCAACATTTTTAGTGGAATGGCCTTTTAATTAATTAAATGCATGTAGCACTCACTATTCCCCAGAGGTTGATATGAATTGTTGGAATAAATATATAATTATAATACCAAGAAGCCAAATTATTTTATTTGTTTCTTCTAGGGGAAGTTGATATGAGCTGTTTTTCTGCTTAGGAGTCCAAACATTGCCAACAATATGAGAACAAATGCCATATTACTCAAATCCTGTCCCTACTGCTATAACAAGGAAATCCTCTTAATTCACCAACCGTTAGATCAGGAAGGAAGTACTCGAAACATGTTTTATCTTTGGTGCAAGTGCTAACATATTAAAATATAAGATGAACCCAGCATATCCCAGCATCTCACAGACCCTGCACATATTTTATTTTTTGTACTAGCACCGATTTTTTTTTTTAAATTATATTATATTTTATTTTATTTATTTATCATTTTTATCTTTATCTTTTTTTGCATGTACTTGCACAGATTTTTATATTACTATTTAATACTGGTTTTATTTTTGTATTATTTTATTTTTGTATATTATTTTATCTGCTCTTTTTCCCATGTACTTGCACATATTTATTTTATTTTTAATATTTTTTTTCTCTTTTTCACATGTATTTGCACAATTTTATTTATTTTTTTGTTTAATTTTTTAATCTACTCTTTTCCCCATGTACTTGCACAGATTTTTATTTTATTTTGATTATCTTTTTCACATGTATTTGCACAGATTTTATTTATACATTTTTTATCTGCTTTTTCCCCATATACTTGCACATGTTTATGATTTTATTTCATTTGATTTCATTTTATTATCTGCTCTTTTTTGCATGTACTACAGATTTTATTTATTTAAATTTTTTTAAATCTGCTCTTTTTCCCCATGTACTTGCACATATTTTATTTTATTATCTGCTCTTTTCACATGTACTTCACAGATTTTATTTTATTTATTATTTAAAATTGTTAATCTGTTCTTTTTCCATGTACTTACACATAGTTTATTTTTTTAATTTTTTTTTATTGTTAATCTGCTCTTTTTCCATTTACTTACACATATTTTATTTTAATTATCTGCTCTTTTTCGCATGTACTTGCACCGTTTTTTTATTTTTGAAAAAATTGTTAATCTGCTTATTTCCATGTACTTGCACATATTTTATTTTATTTAATCTGCTCTTTTTCCCCCATGTACATGCACATATTTCTATATAATAATTTAATTTAATTGATTTTATTTTCTGCTCTTTTTCACATACTTGCACAGAATTTTGTTATGTATTTTATTTTATTTTATTATTTATCTGCTCTTTTCCCCATGTACTTGTACCCTGTTGAGTCCTGGTTTCAGTTATGTTTAACAATGAATATTATTTAATAAATAATAGTGGTTTTTGGACACCTGTTTATTATTATTATTATTATTATTATTATTATTATTTATGTCATGTTTTAGTAAATGTTTCAAATTAAACCCAGTCCTAACTATTTTCAAAAGCAAGGTTACCATGCAAAATATAATGTAGTTCCATTTAGGGTCTACATGATTAAGTTCCTTTCACCTACAACAGCAGTCTGTGAATATACTTAATATTCTTTCAATTCAGTGTATGATGTACTTCAGCAGTAAGATGTTGATGTATTAATATTAGTTTAAGTGCAACAAGATTTAAGTATGATTAGATATATTCAAATGATGTATCTTGGGATCTGTTGTACATCAGCCTCATAATTTATGACCTCTCATCTCTGCTCTAGATGCTCACTATCAAGTGACTGTTGTATAAAGTGTGGCTGAGTACAAAATTTACATTTCAACAAGAACAACAAAACCAAAACACTGTTGTCTCAGAATGTTATTGTATTACATATAATTTGTGATAATTAAATGATTTTGTGTTGGCAAGGGTCACTGCACTTTGCATTCTTGCATGATTTTGTTCAATCTTCTTTTTTCCCTACCCTACAATTTGCTTTGACAGAGCAGATTGTTTGAACAAAGAGATGGATGCAGAAGACTCGAGAGAAATTACATGAACAAATTCAGTATTCATTGCTCTTGCCTGAGGGCATACATGATATAGTGTTTTTTTAGGGTTATGACATGCTACCTGTGTTTTCACAGTGAAATTGTTAAGATTTGAAGCCAGCAAAAACTCTGTCTCTGTACTCACCCTTATGATGTTCTAAACCTCTAAGCATTTTTGTTTCTTCTGTAGAGATTTATTTTATTCTGCTAAATTTCTTCAAATCTGTACCAATGAAGAAACAAACTCATCTACGTCTTGAATGGCCTGAGGAGGTAAGTAAATGTTTCATAGGCAAACTATTGCTTTAATAGGCCTACTTCTAACAAGGAAAGAATGTCTAAAAGTAATAATGGAAGAAACTATAGCTTCCAGATAGAAAGCTAGTCCAGCAGTTTAAAAGCAGACTATGGAAATCTCGCTTTATGCCTAAACAGATAAGTATTCAGTTTACTAAACTAAGAGGGTGATCTGAGTTTGTGTGTGAATATTGGATTGATACAATCATATTTTCTGGATTTGGTTGATCTCTACTGCTGCATTTTGAACAAGCCACAGCTTATTTATGGAAAGACTGGGGCATCCAGCCAAAAGTGCATTACAATAATCAAAGTCTTGAACTATTCTGCATCTCAAATAGAAAGATATTTTGAAACTTATATTTATGAGGTGGAAAAATTCTGTGATTAATAAGAAACATAAGAAAAGAGGCCTTCAAATGCTACTGTCATGCTTGCTAATAATATCTTCCTAGAAAAGGTAGTTACAATGAGAACAACAAAGGTGGCACACCTTACTTTGCCATTTTTAGAAAACTTATTGTTTACATAAACAAGATGGTAAGAATCTGTCAAGTTAAAAAGGGTTACTCCACCCCCAAAATGAAAATTGTGTCATTAATTACTTACCGTTCTTACCGTAATTAATGCCGTTCCAAACCCGTAAAAGCTTCGTTCGTTTTGGAAACACAAATTAAGATATTTTTGATGCAGTCTGACAGCTCTCTGACCCTCCCATAGACAGCAATGTAATTATTACGATTAACGCCCAGAAACGTAGCAAGGAGATCGGTAAAATAATCCATGTGACATCAGGGGTTCAATCGTAACCTTACAAAGCTACGAGAATACTTTTTGCACGCAAAGAAAACAAAAATAACGACTTTATTCCACAATTTGTGTCCTCCGCGTCACTCTAGCGCCATTTTGGAGCGTATCCATTGAACGTAGACAGTTGCGTCACGATGTTTTCAGTCAAATCAAAGCGTAAACAGCCCTTATGTGTCTTTTTCTTTGGCGAAATGTACTTGATTTATTGCTGTCAATGTTAACGAAAATATTACTTTACAGTGGAAAGATGTTCTTTTAGGAATTATCGAAAACTTTAGAGACAAACTAGTCTCAGCCTCAGACGTCACGCCCACGGAACGTTGGCTAAACGTCTGATGCATATGGTACACTTAACTGGAAACACTTCAGGAATGTCGAAGTCGTGATCTGATTAGTTGAATTTGATCGGATTTCCGGAACACGCGAGTGTCGCGTTTATTTTCGGTCCGCCGGGAAACAAAGCGCAGACTGATTTACTCGCGTTTTGCTAAAAGGTGCTTATGCAGACGTCGTTGTTGTTATACCCAGTGTTGGGGTTAGTTACTCAAAAAAGTAATATATTACATATTACATATTACTCTCAAAAATAGTAATGCCTTACTTTACTTTATTACTCCCTGGAGAAAGTAACTAGTTATATTACTAGTTACATTACTAGTTACATTTTTTTTTTCTTACACAAAAAACTGTTATTCTTAACAAAAAAGCATGACCTACTGCGTGCATCCAGTGCATACGCGATCTCATAAAGCTCTTATAACACAATGGATATTATGCACAATTAATCTTTCATAAAGGTCTACTTGTGTTGTGATTCGTAAGCACGCAATATTCAGCACTGTTCAAAACTTTTGAGCAGTGAGTGAATTCTATCTTAAACACTATTGATTGGCGATGCGTTCCAAAAATCAGCAGATGGCTACATTGCTCATGCTGCAAACAAGTTTTAAATTGAAACTGCCTATTCTTGCTCTTACTAATCATATATTTTGTTCTTGCTGCTTTTGTGCAATAGATGAATAACATTTTATTTTTTTTATTTTTAGATATTTTATGTTTAGATATTTCTATATTGCGGGAGTCCCGCGAATCATTTTATTTCCCGCATCCCGCATCCCGCACACACACACACACACACACACACACACACACACACACACACACACACACACACACACACACACACAAGTCTCTACCCGCCCGCATCAGCACACGCACTTGTCCATCAAGTTTTGTCCCGCGCCGCACTCTGTTGCGTTGGGTCCCGCGGGATTGCAGGTCTCTCTTTGCAAGTGCCGCTCTGCTGCTGGCTGCCGGTTGTCGACCAATCGGTGATGGTAATTTAATGATACCTCGTGCCAAACCCAGACCAATCACTGTTCCATTCGCGCCCCCCTCCCCTTCCCTTCTGTTCTCTGTGTTGTCGTGTGCCTTGTGTGTGATGAAGGTGCTACTGGCAAATGTAACGCAAGTAACTAGCTTGGGAAAACTGTAATAATATTACAATTTTCAGACGAGTAATGCCTTAAGGTGCGTTCACACCGGACGCGAATGAAGCGGCAAGCGCGAGTGATTTACATGTTAAGTCAATGCAAAGACGCGAATCTTCGCATCCTGCGGCGCGAAACGCGCGAATGAGGCGGCGCGAAACGCGCGAATAGCGCGAATGGCGCGGCGCGCATTGAGCGTTTCAAGCGACTGCCGCGCCATTCGCGCGAATCGCGCGAAACGCGCGAGTTCAAAAATCTGAACTTCGGCGGAATTCCGCGCCGCGGTAACCAATCAGGAGCTTACTCTAGTAGTGACGGAGGCAGAAATCCGAAACAACAATGGCGGACAAAATCACCGATGCTGTCTGTGGTTCCTCGGAGCTGTACGATACATCTTTGGACTTTTGTAGAAACAGGAATAAAAGGGATCTTGCTAGGAATAAAGTGAGTGAAGAGGTCGGACAATCTGGTTAGTTTTAAAAAACGCTCTTTACTCAATTTAACCTACATATACATACATATTGAGACTACAAGCAAGCTAAAGCTGGCAAATTGAGCTCATTCACCTATTTTACAACTACTTTCCTTCTGACGAGTGGCAGAAGCCCCTCCCTTGACGCGAATTCGCGTCTGTTGTGAAGAAAATGTCACGCGCGAATGACGCGAATTTTACCGCGCGAATGGCGCGAGTAAACTCAAATGTTCAAGCGTTCAACTACGCGCGAATAGCGCGTTTTTTCCGCGCAAGTCGCGTCCGGTGTGAACGCACCATTACACTACTAGTTACTGATAAAAGTAATATTATTACAGTAACGCGTTACTTTGTAACGCGTTACACCCAACACTGGTTATACCACATTTGCAACATTCACGAACAAATTACTGACTTACTGCTTGTTCTCCCTCTTCTTCGTTAACTTTCAATGCTGGTTATTTCAGTGACTGACTTGTTGCATGCCAGTCTGTTGTTGTGGGGGCATTTCTACGCCCCGAAACGTGACGCTGAACGAAACGAACTGTGATTGGTTGTTTGACATGTCGGTCAAACGGCCTTATGGGCGGGCCTTGGCCAATGAAAGCTGCCATGAATACCAGACCTTCAGCCGTCAGTCTGACCCCCAATTTCCACCAGATGCGTAACGGCTGCGTTACGGCTCCGGCACGGCGTCGGAGTCAATAGGTTTCCATTAAAGTCAATGAGTGTATTTCCACTGAATGCGGTACAGCTGCGTTCCGACTCCGGCGATCCGCAGCCCTCCGGAGCAGATACGCAGAGCTTCTATTTTTGCCGGATGCCGGAGCGCTCCGCAGCACTACAGGGCAGAGTACACAGGACAGGAAGTCGAGTGACGAAACAGAACAGCCAGAAACAAAATAAAAGATCCGTTTAATTTTCAAAATAAAATACACCGCGCTCATATTTCCCTACACTACACCTTGAAAACGTCAAATGGTTTGGTAGTTCTGTTTATAGAAACTACATATCGTGCGATCACACCAGAATTCGCGAGATTACATGGGGCCTCGTGACGTCAGCTGTCAGTCATGACCGCAGCCGTTCCGCAACAAATCCGGACCTGGTGGGTATTGACAGACGACGGAACACGGAGCTGTCACGCAGCGGAGCCGTTCCGCAGCCGTTCCGCATCTGGTGGAAATTGGGGGTGAAGGTCTGGCTACGCGAGACTAGAGACAAACAGACCCACACGTTTTTTTTTTAATTAATTTCTTTATTTTAACTGCAATTTTATGTTCATAACTGTACATTTTCAGGTAAAAATCCATATTTTATTGCACTTAAAAATGAAGTGAAGCATTATATTATCCATATTGCCCTCAAAGAAACAAAAAGCTATGCGAATTGTGCAAGCCTGTACATCCTTTAAAGGAACACTCCACTTTTTTGGAAAATAGGCTCATTCTCCAATCCATTCAGCCGTTCTCCTGTTCTGGCGATATCACTTTTAGCATAGCTTAGCATAGATCATTGAATCCTATTAGACCAATAGCATCGCGTTCAAAAATGACAGAGTTTCGATATTTGTCCTATTTAAAACTTGACTCTTCTGTGGTTATATCGTGTACTAATACCGGCGGAAAATGTAAAGCTGCGATTTTCTAGTAAGATTAGGAACTACACTTCCATTCCGGCGTAATAGTCAAGGAAGTTTGCTGTCATAACATGGCCAAAACAGGCGCAGGAATATCAGCACATGTGCAAATGCTAACCTTGCTGGGAACTAATTTCAGGTGCTGTGTGATATTACTGCGCCTGCTGTGTCCATATTACGGCAGCAAACTTCCGTGACTATTACACCGGAATGGGAGTGTAGTTCCTAATTTTATCGGCCTAGAAAATCAATAATAATAATGGTAATTATTTTACCAAACTCCTTGCTACGTTTCTGGACGCTGATCGTGTTAATTACATTGCTGTCTATGGGAGGGTGTAACGCTCTAACCCGGATAACTATTCAAGTTAGTGAAATGAAAGAGATAGAAAACGGCAAAGTTGGTGATCCACACATTTAATGGCTGGTACACGACAACGCGCCCCTCTCATGCATGAGAGTTTAACTCTTTCTTGGCGTTACAAATAAAAGTAAAGGCAAAATATTAATAGCAAGAAGGCAACTTATCGTCTATATGGTTCTCGTTAAACAGTCACGAAGTCATTCTACGTCAACTCCACACAGCGTGTGTTATATGTTACGTGATCAGTCTCTTAAAGGGCACCTCACAATATAATGTAATGTATGCAAATACAGAGCTTTGGCCGTTACAAGGGTCAGAGAGCTCTCAGAATATTAATTTGTGTTCCGAAGACGAACGAAGCTTTTACGGGCTTGGAACGACGTGGGGGGGCAATAATTCACAATTCTCACAAATGTTCGAAGAGTTTGTATATCAGAATTCTGGCTTTTTTCTGAATTTCGAGTTTGTATCTCGCAACTAAATTGTTTTTTGGCGCAATTCTGAGTTTGTATTTCACAACTCTGTCAGAATACATCAAAATTATCTTAATTTGTCTTAAAGACGAACAAAGCTTTTAGGGGTTTGGAACGACGGGTAAGTGATTAATGACAAAATTTTAAATTTTGGGGTGCAGTAACACTTTAACGTCAGTCCGCAAATACTGCCACAATTCATTAACATCTTAAATATAAAACAATACATGACAAGAAGAAAAGTTAGAGGTTAACCTAATGCAAATGCACTGCCCTGTGTTAAGAATATTCATTGATTCATTGATTTATTCATGCACGTTTGCATTCAGCTGTGTAAATTATTGTGGGTTGAATTAATATTCAACACTATTAAGAATAAATCACCCATCTGTTGCAATTAGGTAGTTATGGTTATCAAACCAGTCTTACATTGAGGTTGTAGACCACTTTATATGTATATTCATTGCCATGTAAATTCAGAACTATCACATTAGCATACAGACTACAGACCATTGTTTTAGTAGATTATTATTAACATTTTTTTCCAGACCAACCTCCAGTGTCTGCTGTTTTTCCTGTTTCTACTGCTGCTCCTGTATGTTGCAAGCTACATATAATGTAAGTTCACATGGTTTATCATTATGAATCTGATATGTTTGTTAGATGACAACAAATAGTCTGTGTCTGTATTGCCAAAAGCATATGTTGTCTGTGTGCAACAGGAAGCACTTGATTTAGATGTGAGGATGGAAGTGGAACAATGCCTGCAGAACTGCCAGAAGCTCCAGGTGGGTGACGCAATAGTTCCTGATCTGTGTTGTTGTCATAATGAGTCTTGCCGTTGGAAAACTTTCTCTCACCTTGCAAAATTGGCTCTTTTAGTCAGTATGGCAACTGTGGTATTTCCGCTCCCTTTCTCATCTTCTGGGACCCTGCTGAGTAACTATACTGGGAAACTTGAAGACACAAAAATAGTCATTTATAGGAACTTTTTTTTGTAATGTGCAGATATCAATAACTTCCTAATGCCTCAACCACATTATTTAAAAGAGAAGTATTTAAATGAGAAAGACCAAAGATTGCAGTATCATTTAACACCATCTTTAATGATACTGAAACAGTAGTAAACATAATAAAGTCTAACTTATAAACATTGTAAAAGTGCAAAATATTTTAGGATACAGAAATGGTTAACAGGACTATAAAAAAAAAAAAAAAAAAAAAATCCAGATACTTCAAACTCTGCAGAGAGACGTACAAGGACAACAAATGAATTCTGACAATACATTCTTCACATCCTGCAGGAAATCCAGCAGTAAATTAAAAGTATCCCTCCCTCTTCCAAGACGTCTGGTAGCAGCAGCAGAAATGTCTAGTCTGAAAAATGTCTCATTTGATCTTAAACTCTCAATATCAGCAATTCTTTGTAGTGAGATTTTGTCCAAAAGCACTTTATATGCATAACCATTCAAAAGTTTGGGGTTGGTACAAGCAAGGCTACATTTATTTAATCTAAAACACAATGAAATCAGTTATGTGAAATAGTACAGCATAAAAACTTTTTCTATTTTAATACATTTTAAAATGCAATTTACTCTTGTGAAGCTGAGTTTTTAGCAGCCATTGCTTCAGTGTCACATGATCCTTCAAATCACTGTTATATGCTGATTTGTGGCTCTTATTATTATGATAAATGTTGAAAACAGTTGTGTTGCTTTATATTTTTGTAGAAAATTATTCTTTTTTTTTGATAAAAAATTCTTTACTGTCACTTTTGGTCAAATGAAATATGGAAGTCCGTTTCTGCCTCTGAATAAAAAATTAAAACAGGTAATTACGACACTTCATCTCACAATTCTAACTTTATCTCACAATTCTTTTTTTTTTCTTTTTTTTTTGCATTTGGGAGTTTACATTTCACAATTCTGACTTTTTTTCTCACAAATGCAAGTTTGTATCTCACAATTCTGACTTCACTCTAACAAATGCGAGTTTGTCTCTCGCAATTTTGACTTTCTTTTAGCGATTCTGAGTTTATATTTCACAAATATGACATTATTTCTCGCAATTTAGACTTTTTTTTCCAGAATTGTGAGATATAAACTCCCAATTCTACCTTTGTTTCTCACAAATGCGAGTTTGTATCTTGCAAGTTTTGACTTTTTTATCTTGTCAGAATTCTGACTTTTTCCGTAATTCCGAGTTTATATCTCGCAATTCTGACTTTTTTTTAAATTTATTTATTTATTTATTTTTTTTTAGAAATTCTGAGTTTATATCTCACAATTCTGATTCTTTTTCTTGCAATTCTTTTTTCCCAGAATTGTGAGATATAAGCTTGCAATTCTGCCTTTTCTTCTCACAAATGTGAGTTTGTACCTCACAATTCTGACTTTTTTTTATAATTACCAGTTTATATCTTGCAATTCTCACTTTTTCCCCCCGCAATTCTTAGAATTTTCTCAGAATTGTGAGATATAAACTTGCAAATTTTCCTTTTTTTTTCTCAAAAATGTCAGAATTCTAACTTTTTTTGGAATTCTGAGTTTATGTCTTGCAATTCTGCCTTTTCTTCTCACAAATGTGAGTTTGTACCTCACAATTCTGACTTTTTTTTTATAATTACCAGTTTATATCTTGCAATTCTCACTTTTTCCCCCCGCAATTCTTAGAATTTTCTCAGAATTGTGAGATATAAACTTGCAAATTTTCCTTTTTTTTTTCTCAAAAATGTCAGAATTCTAACTTTTTTTGGAATTCTGAGTTTATGTCTTGCAATTCTGCCTTTTCTTCTCACAAATGTGAGTTTGTACCTCACAATTCTGACTTTTTTTTATAATTACCAGTTTATATCTTGCAATTCTCACTTTTTTCCCCCGCAATTCTTAGAATTTTCTCAGAATTGTGAGATATAAACTTGCAAATTTTCCTTTTTTTTTTCTCAAAAATGTCAGAATTCTAACTTTTTTTGGAATTCTGAGTTTATGTCTTGCAATTCTGCCTTTTCTTCTCACAAATGTGAGTTTGTACCTCACAATTCTGACTTTTTTTTTATAATTACCAGTTTATATCTTGCAATTCTCACTTTTTTCCCCCGCAATTCTTAGAATTTTCTCAGAATTGTGAGATATAAACTTGCAAATTTTCCTTTTTTTTTTTCTCAAAAATGTCAGAATTCTAACTTTTTTTGGAATTCTGAGTTTGTCTTGCAATTCTGCCTTTTCTTCTCACAAATGTGAGTTTGTACCTCACAATTCTGACTTTTTTTTTATAATTACCAGTTTATATCTTGCAATTCTCACTTTTTTCCCCCGCAATTCTTAGAATTTTCTCAGAATTGTGAGATATAAACTTGCAAATTTTCCTTTTTTTTTTCTCAAAAATGTCAGAATTCTAACTTTTTTTGGAATTCTGAGTTTATGTCTTGCAATTCTGCCTTTTCTTCTCACAAATGTGAGTTTGTACCTCACAATTCTGACTTTTTTTTTATAATTACCAGTTTATATCTTGCAATTCTCACTTTTTTCCCCCGCAATTCTTAGAATTTTCTCAGAATTGTGAGATATAAACTTGCAAATTTTCCTTTTTTTTTTCTCAAAAATGTCAGAATTCTAACTTTTTTTGGAATTCTGAGTTTATGTCTTGCAATTCTGCCTTTTCTTCTCACAAATGTGAGTTTGTACCTCACAATTCTGACTTTTTTTTTATAATTACCAGTTTATATCTTGCAATTCTCACTTTTTCCCCCCGCAATTCTTAGAATTTTCTCAGAATTGTGAGATATAAACTTGCAAATTTTCCTTTTTTTTTCCTCAAAAATGTCAGAATTCTAACTTTTTTTTGGAATTCTGAGTTTATGTCTTGCAATTCTGCCTTTTCTTCTCACAAATGTGAGTTTGTACCTCACAATTCTGACTTTTTTTTTATAATTACCAGTTTATATCTTGCAATTCTCACTTTTTTCCCCCGCAATTCTTAGAATTTTCTCAGAATTGTGAGATATAAACTTGCAAATTTTCCTTTTTTTTTTTCTCAAAAATGTCAGAATTCTAACTTTTTTTGGAATTCTGAGTTTATGTCTTGCAATTCTGCCTTTTCTTCTCACAAATGTGAGTTTGTACCTCACAATTCTGACTTTTTTTTTATAATTACCAGTTTATATCTTGCAATTCTCACTTTTTCCCCCCGCAATTCTTAGAATTTTCTCAGAATTGTGAGATATAAACTTGCAAATTTTCCTTTTTTTTTTCTCAAAAATGTCAGAATTCTAACTTTTTTTGGAATTCTGAGTTTATGTCTTGCAATTCTGCCTTTTCTTCTCACAAATGTGAGTTTGTACCTCACAATTCTGACTTTTTTTTTATAATTACCAGTTTATATCTTGCAATTCTCACTTTTTTCCCCCGCAATTCTTAGAATTTTCTCAGAATTGTGAGATATAAACTTGCAAATTTTCCTTTTTTTTTTTCTCAAAAATGTCAGAATTCTAACTTTTTTTGGAATTCTGAGTTTGTCTTGCAATTCTGCCTTTTCTTCTCACAAATGTGAGTTTGTACCTCACAATTCTGACTTTTTTTTTATAATTACCAGTTTATATCTTGCAATTCTCACTTTTTTCCCCCGCAATTCTTAGAATTTTCTCAGAATTGTGAGATATAAACTTGCAAATTTTCCTTTTTTTTTTCTCAAAAATGTCAGAATTCTAACTTTTTTTGGAATTCTGAGTTTATGTCTTGCAATTCTGCCTTTTCTTCTCACAAATGTGAGTTTGTACCTCACAATTCTGACTTTTTTTTTATAATTACCAGTTTATATCTTGCAATTCTCACTTTTTTTTCTCACTTTTTTCCCCCGCAATTCTTAGAATTTTCTCAGAATTGTGAGATATAAACTTGCAAATTTTCCTTTTTTTTTTCTCAAAAATGTCAGAATTCTAACTTTTTTTGGAATTCTGAGTTTATGTCTTGCAATTCTGCCTTTTCTTCTCACAAATGTGAGTTTGTACCTCACAATTCTGACTTTTTTTTTATAATTACCAGTTTATATCTTGCAATTCTCACTTTTTTCCCCCGCAATTCTTAGAATTTTCTCAGAATTGTGAGATATAAACTTGCAAATTTTCCTTTTTTTTTTTCTCAAAAATGTCAGAATTCTAACTTTTTTTGGAATTCTGAGTTTATGTCTTGCAATTCTGCCTTTTCTTCTCACAAATGTGAGTTTGTACCTCACAATTCTGACTTTTTTTTTATAATTACCAGTTTATATCTTGCAATTCTCACTTTTTTCCCCCGCAATTCTTAGAATTTTCTCAGAATTGTGAGATATAAACTTGCAAATTTTCCTTTTTTTTTTTCTCAAAAATGTCAGAATTCTAACTTTTTTTGGAATTCTGAGTTTATGTCTTGCAATTCTGCCTTTTCTTCTCACAAATGTGAGTTTGTACCTCACAATTCTGACTTTTTTTTTATAATTACCAGTTTATATCTTGCAATTCTCACTTTTTTCCCCCGCAATTCTTAGAATTTTCTCAGAATTGTGAGATATAAACTTGCAAATTTTCCTTTTTTTTTTTCTCAAAAATGTCAGAATTCTAACTTTTTTTGGAATTCTGAGTTTATGTCTTGCAATTCTGCCTTTTCTTCTCACAAATGTGAGTTTGTACCTCACAATTCTGACTTTTTTTTTATAATTACCAGTTTATATCTTGCAATTCTCACTTTTTTCCCCCGCAATTCTTAGAATTTTCTCAGAATTGTGAGATATAAACTTGCAAATTTTCCTTTTTTTTTTCTCAAAAATGTCAGAATTCTAACTTTTTTTGGAATTCTGAGTTTATGTCTTGCAATTCTGCCTTTTCTTCTCACAAATGTGAGTTTGTACCTCACAATTCTGACTTTTTTTTTATAATTACCAGTTTATATCTTGCAATTCTCACTTTTTTCCCCCGCAATTCTTAGAATTTTCTCAGAATTGTGAGATATAAACTTGCAAATTTTCCTTTTTTTTTTCTCAAAAATGTCAGAATTCTAACTTTTTTTGGAATTCTGAGTTTATGTCTTGCAATTCTGCCTTTTCTTCTCACAAATGTGAGTTTGTACCTCACAATTCTGACTTTTTTTTTTATAATTACCAGTTTATATCTTGCAATTCTCACTTTTTTCCCCCGCAATTCTTAGAATTTTCTCAGAATTGTGAGATATAAACTTGCAAATTTTCCTTTTTTTTTTTCTCAAAAATGTCAGAATTCTAACTTTTTTTGGAATTCTGAGTTTATGTCTTGCAATTCTGCCTTTTCTTCTCACAAATGTGAGTTTGTACCTCACAATTCTGACTTTTTTTTATAATTACCAGTTTATATCTTGCAATTCTCACTTTTTTCCCCCGCAATTCTTAGAATTTTCTCAGAATTGTGAGATATAAACTTGCAAATTTTCCTTTTTTTTTTCTCAAAAATGTCAGAATTCTAACTTTTTTTGGAATTCTGAGTTTATGTCTTGCAATTCTGCCTTTTCTTCTCACAAATGTGAGTTTGTACCTCACAATTCTGACTTTTTTTTTATAATTACCAGTTTATATCTTGCAATTCTCACTTTTTTCCCCCGCAATTCTTAGAATTTTCTCAGAATTGTGAGATATAAACTTGCAAATTTTCCTTTTTTTTTTTCTCAAAAATGTCAGAATTCTAACTTTTTTTGGAATTCTGAGTTTATGTCTTGCAATTCTGCCTTTTCTTCTCACAAATGTGAGTTTGTACCTCACAATTCTGACTTTTTTTTTATAATTACCAGTTTATATCTTGCAATTCTCACTTTTTTCCCCCGCAATTCTTAGAATTTTCTCAGAATTGTGAGATATAAACTTGCAAATTTTCCTTTTTTTTTTTCTCAAAAATGTCAGAATTCTAACTTTTTTTTGGAATTCTGAGTTTATGTCTTGCAATTCTGCCTTTTCTTCTCACAAATGTGAGTTTGTACCTCACAATTCTGACTTTTTTTTTATAATTACCAGTTTATATCTTGCAATTCTCACTTTTTTTTCTCACTTTTTTCCCCCGCAATTCTTAGAATTTTCTCAGAATTGTGAGATATAAACTTGCAAATTTTCCTTTTTTTTCTCTCAAAAATGTCAGAATTCTTACTTTTTTTGGAATTCTGAGTTTATGTCTTGCAATTCTGCCTTTTCTTCTCACAAATGTGAGTTTGTACCTCACAATTCTGACTTTTTTTTTATAATTACCAGTTTATATCTTGCAATTCTCACTTTTTTCCCCCGCAATTCTTAGAATTTTCTCAGAATTGTGAGATATAAACTTGCAAATTTTCCTTTTTTTTTTCTCAAAAATGTCAGAATTCTAACTTTTTTTGGAAATTCTGAGTTTATGTCTTGCAATTCTGCCTTTTCTTCTCACAAATGTGAGTTTGTACCTCACAATTCTGACTTTTTTTTTATAATTACCAGTTTATATCTTGCAATTCTCACTTTTTTCCCCCGCAATTCTTAGAATTTTCTCAGAATTGTGAGATATAAACTTGCAAATTTTCCTTTTTTTTTTCTCAAAAATGTCAGAATTCTAACTTTTTTTGGAATTCTGAGTTTATGTCTTGCAATTCTGCCTTTTCTTCTCACAAATGTGAGTTTGTACCTCACAATTCTGACTTTTTTTTTATAATTACCAGTTTATATCTTGCAATTCTCACTTTTTTCCCCCGCAATTCTTAGAATTTTCTCAGAATTGTGAGATATAAACTTGCAAATTTTCCTTTTTTTTTTCTCAAAAATGTCAGAATTCTAACTTTTTTTGGAATTCTGAGTTTATGTCTTGCAATTCTGCCTTTTCTTCTCACAAATGTGAGTTTGTACCTCACAATTCTGACTTTTTTTTTATAATTACCAGTTTATATCTTGCAATTCTCACTTTTTTCCCCCGCAATTCTTAGAATTTTCTCAGAATTGTGAGATATAAACTTGCAAATTTTCCTTTTTTTTTTCTCAAAAATGTCAGAATTCTAACTTTTTTTGGAATTCTGAGTTTATGTCTTGCAATTCTGCCTTTTCTTCTCACAAATGTGAGTTTGTACCTCACAATTCTGACTTTTTTTTTATAATTACCAGTTTATATCTTGCAATTCTCACTTTTTTCCCCCGCAATTCTTAGAATTTTCTCAGAATTGTGAGATATAAACTTGCAAATTTTCCTTTTTTTTTTCTCAAAAATGTCAGAATTCTAACTTTTTTTGGAATTCTGAGTTTATGTCTTGCAATTCTGCCTTTTCTTCTCACAAATGTGAGTTTGTACCTCACAATTCTGACTTTTTTTTTATAATTACCAGTTTATATCTTGCAATTCTCACTTTTTTCCCCCGCAATTCTTAGAATTTTCTCAGAATTGTGAGATATAAACTTGCAAATTTTCCTTTTTTTTTTCTCAAAAATGTCAGAATTCTAACTTTTTTTGGAATTCTGAGTTTATGTCTTGCAATTCTGCCTTTTCTTCTCACAAATGTGAGTTTGTACCTCACAATTCTGACTTTTTTTTTATAATTACCAGTTTATATCTTGCAATTCTCACTTTTTTCCCCCGCAATTCTTAGAATTTTCTCAGAATTGTGAGATATAAACTTGCAAATTTTCCTTTTTTTTTTCTCAAAAATGTCAGAATTCTAACTTTTTTTGGAATTCTGAGTTTATGTCTTGCAATTCTGCCTTTTCTTCTCACAAATGTGAGTTTGTACCTCACAATTCTGACTTTTTTTTTATAATTACCAGTTTATATCTTGCAATTCTCACTTTTTTCCCCCGCAATTCTTAGAATTTTCTCAGAATTGTGAGATATAAACTTGCAAATTTTCCTTTTTTTTTTCTCAAAAATGTCAGAATTCTAACTTTTTTTGGAATTCTGAGTTTATGTCTTGCAATTCTGCCTTTTCTTCTCACAAATGTGAGTTTGTACCTCACAATTCTGACTTTTTTTTTATAATTACCAGTTTATATCTTGCAATTCTCACTTTTTTCCCCCGCAATTCTTAGAATTTTCTCAGAATTGTGAGATATAAACTTGCAAATTTTCCTTTTTTTTTTCTCAAAAATGTCAGAATTCTAACTTTTTTTGGAATTCTGAGTTTATGTCTTGCAATTCTGCCTTTTCTTCTCACAAATGTGAGTTTGTACCTCACAATTCTGACTTTTTTTTTATAATTACCAGTTTATATCTTGCAATTCTCACTTTTTTCCCCCGCAATTCTTAGAATTTTCTCAGAATTGTGAGATATAAACTTGCAAATTTTCCTTTTTTTTTTCTCAAAAATGTCAGAATTCTAACTTTTTTTGGAATTCTGAGTTTATGTCTTGCAATTCTGCCTTTTCTTCTCACAAATGTGAGTTTGTACCTCACAATTCTGACTTTTTTTTTATAATTACCAGTTTATATCTTGCAATTCTCTCACTTTTTTCCCCCGCAATTCTTAGAATTTTCTCAGAATTGTGAGATATAAACTTGCAAATTTTCCTTTTTTTTTTCTCAAAAATGTCAGAATTCTAACTTTTTTTGGAATTCTGAGTTTATGTCTTGCAATTCTGCCTTTTCTTCTCACAAATGTGAGTTTGTACCTCACAATTCTGACTTTTTTTTTATAATTACCAGTTTATATCTTGCAATTCTCACTTTTTTCCCCCGCAATTCTTAGAATTTTCTCAGAATTGTGAGATATAAACTTGCAAATTTTCCTTTTTTTTTTCTCAAAAATGTCAGAATTCTAACTTTTTTTGGAATTCTGAGTTTATGTCTTGCAATTCTGCCTTTTCTTCTCACAAATGTGAGTTTGTACCTCACAATTCTGACTTTTTTTTTATAATTACCAGTTTATATCTTGCAATTCTCACTTTTTTCCCCCGCAATTCTTAGAATTTTCTCAGAATTGTGAGATATAAACTTGCAAATTTTCCTTTTTTTTTTCTCAAAAATGTCAGAATTCTAACTTTTTTTGGAATTCTGAGTTTATGTCTTGCAATTCTGCCTTTTCTTCTCACAAATGTGAGTTTGTACCTCACAATTCTGACTTTTTTTTTATAATTACCAGTTTATATCTTGCAATTCTCACTTTTTTCCCCCGCAATTCTTAGAATTTTCTCAGAATTGTGAGATATAAACTTGCAAATTTTCCTTTTTTTTTTCTCAAAAATGTCAGAATTCTAACTTTTTTTGGAATTCTGAGTTTATGTCTTGCAATTCTGCCTTTTCTTCTCACAAATGTGAGTTTGTACCTCACAATTCTGACTTTTTTTTTATAATTACCAGTTTATATCTTGCAATTCTCACTTTTTTCCCCCGCAATTCTTAGAATTTTCTCAGAATTGTGAGATATAAACTTGCAAATTTTCCTTTTTTTTTTCTCAAAAATGTCAGAATTCTAACTTTTTTTGGAATTCTGAGTTTATGTCTTGCAATTCTGCCTTTTCTTCTCACAAATGTGAGTTTGTACCTCACAATTCTGACTTTTTTTTTATAATTACCAGTTTATATCTTGCAATTCTCACTTTTTTCCCCCGCAATTCTTAGAATTTTCTCAGAATTGTGAGATATAAACTTGCAAATTTTCCTTTTTTTTTTCTCAAAAATGTCAGAATTCTAACTTTTTTTGGAATTCTGAGTTTATGTCTTGCAATTCTGCCTTTTCTTCTCACAAATGTGAGTTTGTACCTCACAATTCTGACTTTTTTTTTATAATTACCAGTTTATATCTTGCAATTCTCACTTTTTTCCCCCGCAATTCTTAGAATTTTCTCAGAATTGTGAGATATAAACTTGCAAATTTTCCTTTTTTTTTTCTCAAAAATGTCAGAATTCTAACTTTTTTTGGAATTCTGAGTTTATGTCTTGCAATTCTGCCTTTTCTTCTCACAAATGTGAGTTTGTACCTCACAATTCTGACTTTTTTTTTATAATTACCAGTTTATATCTTGCAATTCTCACTTTTTTCCCCCGCAATTCTTAGAATTTTCTCAGAATTGTGAGATATAAACTTGCAAATTTTCCTTTTTTTTTTCTCAAAAATGTCAGAATTCTAACTTTTTTTGGAATTCTGAGTTTATGTCTTGCAATTCTGCCTTTTCTTCTCACAAATGTGAGTTTGTACCTCACAATTCTGACTTTTTTTTTATAATTACCAGTTTATATCTTGCAATTCTCACTTTTTTCCCCCGCAATTCTTAGAATTTTCTCAGAATTGTGAGATATAAACTTGCAAATTTTCCTTTTTTTTTTCTCAAAAATGTCAGAATTCTAACTTTTTTTGGAATTCTGAGTTTATGTCTTGCAATTCTGCCTTTTCTTCTCACAAATGTGAGTTTGTACCTCACAATTCTGACTTTTTTTTTATAATTACCAGTTTATATCTTGCAATTCTCACTTTTTTCCCCCGCAATTCTTAGAATTTTCTCAGAATTGTGAGATATAAACTTGCAAATTTTCCTTTTTTTTTTCTCAAAAATGTCAGAATTCTAACTTTTTTTGGAATTCTGAGTTTATGTCTTGCAATTCTGCCTTTTCTTCTCACAAATGTGAGTTTGTACCTCACAATTCTGACTTTTTTTTTATAATTACCAGTTTATATCTTGCAATTCTCACTTTTTTCCCCCGCAATTCCTTAGAATTTTCTCAGAATTGTGAGATATAAACTTGCAAATTTTCCTTTTTTTTTCTCAAAAATGTCAGAATTCTAACTTTTTTTGGAATTCTGAGTTTATGTCTTGCAATTCTGCCTTTTCTTCTCACAAATGTGAGTTTGTACCTCACAATTCTGACTTTTTTTTTATAATTACCAGTTTATATCTTGCAATTCTCACTTTTTTCCCCCGCAATTCTTAGAATTTTCTCAGAATTGTGAGATATAAACTTGCAAATTTTCCTTTTTTTTTTCTCAAAAATGTCAGAATTCTAACTTTTTTTGGAATTCTGAGTTTATGTCTTGCAATTCTGCCTTTTCTTCTCACAAATGTGAGTTTGTACCTCACAATTCTGACTTTTTTTTTATAATTACCAGTTTATATCTTGCAATTCTCACTTTTTCCCCCCGCAATTCTTAGAATTTTCTCAGAATTGTGAGATATAAACTTGCAAATTTTCCTTTTTTTTTTCTCAAAAATGTCAGAATTCTAACTTTTTTTGGAATTCTGAGTTTATGTCTTGCAATTCTGCCTTTTCTCTCACAAATGTGAGTTTGTACCTCACAATTCTGACTTTTTTTTTATAATTACCAGTTTATATCTTGCAATTCTCACTTTTTTCCCCCGCAATTCTTAGAATTTTCTCAGAATTGTGAGATATAAACTTGCAAATTTTCCTTTTTTTTTTTCTCAAAAATGTCAGAATTCTAACTTTTTTTGGAATTCTGAGTTTATGTCTTGCAATTCTGCCTTTTCTTCTCACAAATGTGAGTTTGTACCTCACAATTCTGACTTTTTTTTTATAATTACCAGTTTATATCTTGCAATTCTCACTTTTTCCCCCCGCAATTCTTAGAATTTTCTCAGAATTGTGAGATATAAACTTGCAAATTTTCCTTTTTTTTTTCTCAAAAATGTCAGAATTCTAACTTTTTTTGGAATTCTGAGTTTATGTCTTGCAATTCTGCCTTTTCTTCTCACAAATGTGAGTTTGTACCTCACAATTCTGACTTTTTTTTTATAATTACCAGTTTATATCTTGCAATTCTCACTTTTTTCCCCCGCAATTCTTAGAATTTTCTCAGAATTGTGAGATATAAACTTGCAAATTTTCCTTTTTTTTTTCTCAAAAATGTCAGAATTCTAACTTTTTTTGGAATTCTGAGTTTATGTCTTGCAATTCTGCCTTTTCTTCTCACAAATGTGAGTTTGTACCTCACAATTCTGACTTTTTTTTTATAATTACCAGTTTATATCTTGCAATTCTCACTTTTTTCCCCCGCAATTCTTAGAATTTTCTCAGAATTGTGAGATATAAACTTGCAAATTTTCCTTTTTTTTTTCTCAAAAATGTCAGAATTCTAACTTTTTTTGGAATTCTGAGTTTATGTCTTGCAATTCTGCCTTTTCTTCTCACAAATGTGAGTTTGTACCTCACAATTCTGACTTTTTTTTTATAATTACCAGTTTATATCTTGCAATTCTCACTTTTTTCCCCCGCAATTCTTAGAATTTTCTCAGAATTGTGAGATATAAACTTGCAAATTTTCCTTTTTTTTTTCTCAAAAATGTCAGAATTCTAACTTTTTTTGGAATTCTGAGTTTATGTCTTGCAATTCTGCCTTTTCTTCTCACAAATGTGAGTTTGTACCTCACAATTCTGACTTTTTTTTTATAATTACCAGTTTATATCTTGCAATTCTCACTTTTTTCCCCCGCAATTCTTAGAATTTTCTCAGAATTGTGAGATATAAACTTGCAAATTTTCCTTTTTTTTTTCTCAAAAATGTCAGAATTCTAACTTTTTTTGGAATTCTGAGTTTATGTCTTGCAATTCTGCCTTTTCTTCTCACAAATGTGAGTTTGTACCTCACAATTCTGACTTTTTTTTTATAATTACCAGTTTATATCTTGCAATTCTCACTTTTTTCCCCCGCAATTCTTAGAATTTTCTCAGAATTGTGAGATATAAACTTGCAAATTTTCCTTTTTTTTTTCTCAAAAATGTCAGAATTCTAACTTTTTTTGGAATTCTGAGTTTATGTCTTGCAATTCTGCCTTTTCTTCTCACAAATGTGAGTTTGTACCTCACAATTCTGACTTTTTTTTTATAATTACCAGTTTATATCTTGCAATTCTCACTTTTTTCCCCCGCAATTCTTAGAATTTTCTCAGAATTGTGAGATATAAACTTGCAAATTTTCCTTTTTTTTTTCTCAAAAATGTCAGAATTCTAACTTTTTTTGGAATTCTGAGTTTATGTCTTGCAATTCTGCCTTTTCTTCTCACAAATGTGAGTTTGTACCTCACAATTCTGACTTTTTTTTTATAATTACCAGTTTATATCTTGCAATTCTCACTTTTTTCCCCCGCAATTCTTAGAATTTTCTCAGAATTGTGAGATATAAACTTGCAAATTTTCCTTTTTTTTTTCTCAAAAATGTCAGAATTCTAACTTTTTTTGGAATTCTGAGTTTATGTCTTGCAATTCTGCCTTTTCTTCTCACAAATGTGAGTTTGTACCTCACAATTCTGACTTTTTTTTTATAATTACCAGTTTATATCTTGCAATTCTCACTTTTTTCCCCCGCAATTCTTAGAATTTTCTCAGAATTGTGAGATATAAACTTGCAAATTTTCCTTTTTTTTTTCTCAAAAATGTCAGAATTCTAACTTTTTTTGGAATTCTGAGTTTATGTCTTGCAATTCTGCCTTTTCTTCTCACAAATGTGAGTTTGTACCTCACAATTCTGACTTTTTTTTTATAATTACCAGTTTATATCTTGCAATTCTCACTTTTTTCCCCCGCAATTCTTAGAATTTTCTCAGAATTGTGAGATATAAACTTGCAAATTTTCCTTTTTTTTTTCTCAAAAATGTCAGAATTCTAACTTTTTTTGGAATTCTGAGTTTATGTCTTGCAATTCTGCCTTTTCTTCTCACAAATGTGAGTTTGTACCTCACAATTCTGACTTTTTTTTTATAATTACCAGTTTATATCTTGCAATTCTCACTTTTTTCCCCCGCAATTCTTAGAATTTTCTCAGAATTGTGAGATATAAACTTGCAAATTTTCCTTTTTTTTTTCTCAAAAATGTCAGAATTCTAACTTTTTTTGGAATTCTGAGTTTATGTCTTGCAATTCTGCCTTTTCTTCTCACAAATGTGAGTTTGTACCTCACAATTCTGACTTTTTTTTTATAATTACCAGTTTATATCTTGCAATTCTCACTTTTTTCCCCCGCAATTCTTAGAATTTTCTCAGAATTGTGAGATATAAACTTGCAAATTTTCCTTTTTTTTTTCTCAAAAATGTCAGAATTCTAACTTTTTTTGGAATTCTGAGTTTATGTCTTGCAATTCTGCCTTTTCTTCTCACAAATGTGAGTTTGTACCTCACAATTCTGACTTTTTTTTTATAATTACCAGTTTATATCTTGCAATTCTCACTTTTTTCCCCCGCAATTCTTAGAATTTTCTCAGAATTGTGAGATATAAACTTGCAAATTTTCCTTTTTTTTTTCTCAAAAATGTCAGAATTCTAACTTTTTTTGGAATTCTGAGTTTATGTCTTGCAATTCTGCCTTTTCTTCTCACAAATGTGAGTTTGTACCTCACAATTCTGACTTTTTTTTTATAATTACCAGTTTATATCTTGCAATTCTCACTTTTTTCCCCCGCAATTCTTAGAATTTTCTCAGAATTGTGAGATATAAACTTGCAAATTTTCCTTTTTTTTTTCTCAAAAATGTCAGAATTCTAACTTTTTTTGGAATTCTGAGTTTATGTCTTGCAATTCTGCCTTTTCTTCTCACAAATGTGAGTTTGTACCTCACAATTCTGACTTTTTTTTTATAATTACCAGTTTATATCTTGCAATTCTCACTTTTTTCCCCCGCAATTCTTAGAATTTTCTCAGAATTGTGAGATATAAACTTGCAAATTTTCCTTTTTTTTTTCTCAAAAATGTCAGAATTCTAACTTTTTTTGGAATTCTGAGTTTATGTCTTGCAATTCTGCCTTTTCTTCTCACAAATGTGAGTTTGTACCTCACAATTCTGACTTTTTTTTTATAATTACCAGTTTATATCTTGCAATTCTCACTTTTTTCCCCCGCAATTCTTAGAATTTTCTCAGAATTGTGAGATATAAACTTGCAAATTTTCCTTTTTTTTTTCTCAAAAATGTCAGAATTCTAACTTTTTTTGGAATTCTGAGTTTATGTCTTGCAATTCTGCCTTTTCTTCTCACAAATGTGAGTTTGTACCTCACAATTCTGACTTTTTTTTTATAATTACCAGTTTATATCTTGCAATTCTCACTTTTTTCCCCCGCAATTCTTAGAATTTTCTCAGAATTGTGAGATATAAACTTGCAAATTTTCCTTTTTTTTTTCTCAAAAATGTCAGAATTCTAACTTTTTTTGGAATTCTGAGTTTATGTCTTGCAATTCTGCCTTTTCTTCTCACAAATGTGAGTTTGTACCTCACAATTCTGACTTTTTTTTTATAATTACCAGTTTATATCTTGCAATTCTCACTTTTTTCCCCCGCAATTCTTAGAATTTTCTCAGAATTGTGAGATATAAACTTGCAAATTTTCCTTTTTTTTTTCTCAAAAATGTCAGAATTCTAACTTTTTTTGGAATTCTGAGTTTATGTCTTGCAATTCTGCCTTTTCTTCTCACAAATGTGAGTTTGTACCTCACAATTCTGACTTTTTTTTTATAATTACCAGTTTATATCTTGCAATTCTCACTTTTTTCCCCCGCAATTCTTAGAATTTTCTCAGAATTGTGAGATATAAACTTGCAAATTTTCCTTTTTTTTTTCTCAAAAATGTCAGAATTCTAACTTTTTTTGGAATTCTGAGTTTATGTCTTGCAATTCTGCCTTTTCTTCTCACAAATGTGAGTTTGTACCTCACAATTCTGACTTTTTTTTTATAATTACCAGTTTATATCTTGCAATTCTCACTTTTTTCCCCCGCAATTCTTAGAATTTTCTCAGAATTGTGAGATATAAACTTGCAAATTTTCCTTTTTTTTTTCTCAAAAATGTCAGAATTCTAACTTTTTTTGGAATTCTGAGTTTATGTCTTGCAATTCTGCCTTTTCTTCTCACAAATGTGAGTTTGTACCTCACAATTCTGACTTTTTTTTTATAATTACCAGTTTATATCTTGCAATTCTCACTTTTTTCCCCCGCAATTCTTAGAATTTTCTCAGAATTGTGAGATATAAACTTGCAAATTTTCCTTTTTTTTTTCTCAAAAATGTCAGAATTCTAACTTTTTTTGGAATTCTGAGTTTATGTCTTGCAATTCTGCCTTTTCTTCTCACAAATGTGAGTTTGTACCTCACAATTCTGACTTTTTTTTTATAATTACCAGTTTATATCTTGCAATTCTCACTTTTTTCCCCCGCAATTCTTAGAATTTTCTCAGAATTGTGAGATATAAACTTGCAAATTTTCCTTTTTTTTTTCTCAAAAATGTCAGAATTCTAACTTTTTTTGGAATTCTGAGTTTATGTCTTGCAATTCTGCCTTTTCTTCTCACAAATGTGAGTTTGTACCTCACAATTCTGACTTTTTTTTTATAATTACCAGTTTATATCTTGCAATTCTCACTTTTTTCCCCCGCAATTCTTAGAATTTTCTCAGAATTGTGAGATATAAACTTGCAAATTTTCCTTTTTTTTTTCTCAAAAATGTCAGAATTCTAACTTTTTTTGGAATTCTGAGTTTATGTCTTGCAATTCTGCCTTTTCTTCTCACAAATGTGAGTTTGTACCTCACAATTCTGACTTTTTTTTTATAATTACCAGTTTATATCTTGCAATTCTCACTTTTTTCCCCCGCAATTCTTAGAATTTTCTCAGAATTGTGAGATATAAACTTGCAAATTTTCCTTTTTTTTTTCTCAAAAATGTCAGAATTCTAACTTTTTTTGGAATTCTGAGTTTATGTCTTGCAATTCTGCCTTTTCTTCTCACAAATGTGAGTTTGTACCTCACAATTCTGACTTTTTTTTTATAATTACCAGTTTATATCTTGCAATTCTCACTTTTTTCCCCCGCAATTCTTAGAATTTTCTCAGAATTGTGAGATATAAACTTGCAAATTTTCCTTTTTTTTTTCTCAAAAATGTCAGAATTCTAACTTTTTTTGGAATTCTGAGTTTATGTCTTGCAATTCTGCCTTTTCTTCTCACAAATGTGAGTTTGTACCTCACAATTCTGACTTTTTTTTTATAATTACCAGTTTATATCTTGCAATTCTCACTTTTTTCCCCCGCAATTCTTAGAATTTTCTCAGAATTGTGAGATATAAACTTGCAAATTTTCCTTTTTTTTTTCTCAAAAATGTCAGAATTCTAACTTTTTTTGGAATTCTGAGTTTATGTCTTGCAATTCTGCCTTTTCTTCTCACAAATGTGAGTTTGTACCTCACAATTCTGACTTTTTTTTTATAATTACCAGTTTATATCTTGCAATTCTCACTTTTTTCCCCCGCAATTCTTAGAATTTTCTCAGAATTGTGAGATATAAACTTGCAAATTTTCCTTTTTTTTTTCTCAAAAATGTCAGAATTCTAACTTTTTTTGGAATTCTGAGTTTATGTCTTGCAATTCTGCCTTTTCTTCTCACAAATGTGAGTTTGTACCTCACAATTCTGACTTTTTTTTTATAATTACCAGTTTATATCTTGCAATTCTCACTTTTTTCCCCCGCAATTCTTAGAATTTTCTCAGAATTGTGAGATATAAACTTGCAAATTTTCCTTTTTTTTTTCTCAAAAATGTCAGAATTCTAACTTTTTTTGGAATTCTGAGTTTATGTCTTGCAATTCTGCCTTTTCTTCTCACAAATGTGAGTTTGTACCTCACAATTCTGACTTTTTTTTTATAATTACCAGTTTATATCTTGCAATTCTCACTTTTTTCCCCCGCAATTCTTAGAATTTTCTCAGAATTGTGAGATATAAACTTGCAAATTTTCCTTTTTTTTTTCTCAAAAATGTCAGAATTCTAACTTTTTTTGGAATTCTGAGTTTATGTCTTGCAATTCTGCCTTTTCTTCTCACAAATGTGAGTTTGTACCTCACAATTCTGACTTTTTTTTTATAATTACCAGTTTATATCTTGCAATTCTCACTTTTTTCCCCCGCAATTCTTAGAATTTTCTCAGAATTGTGAGATATAAACTTGCAAATTTTCCTTTTTTTTTTCTCAAAAATGTCAGAATTCTAACTTTTTTTGGAATTCTGAGTTTATGTCTTGCAATTCTGCCTTTTCTTCTCACAAATGTGAGTTTGTACCTCACAATTCTGACTTTTTTTTTATAATTACCAGTTTATATCTTGCAATTCTCACTTTTTTCCCCCGCAATTCTTAGAATTTTCTCAGAATTGTGAGATATAAACTTGCAAATTTTCCTTTTTTTTTTCTCAAAAATGTCAGAATTCTAACTTTTTTTGGAATTCTGAGTTTATGTCTTGCAATTCTGCCTTTTCTTCTCACAAATGTGAGTTTGTACCTCACAATTCTGACTTTTTTTTTATAATTACCAGTTTATATCTTGCAATTCTCACTTTTTTCCCCCGCAATTCTTAGAATTTTCTCAGAATTGTGAGATATAAACTTGCAAATTTTCCTTTTTTTTTTCTCAAAAATGTCAGAATTCTAACTTTTTTTGGAATTCTGAGTTTATGTCTTGCAATTCTGCCTTTTCTTCTCACAAATGTGAGTTTGTACCTCACAATTCTGACTTTTTTTTTATAATTACCAGTTTATATCTTGCAATTCTCACTTTTTTCCCCCGCAATTCTTAGAATTTTCTCAGAATTGTGAGATATAAACTTGCAAATTTTCCTTTTTTTTTTCTCAAAAATGTCAGAATTCTAACTTTTTTTGGAATTCTGAGTTTATGTCTTGCAATTCTGCCTTTTCTTCTCACAAATGTGAGTTTGTACCTCACAATTCTGACTTTTTTTTTATAATTACCAGTTTATATCTTGCAATTCTCACTTTTTTCCCCCGCAATTCTTAGAATTTTCTCAGAATTGTGAGATATAAACTTGCAAATTTTCCTTTTTTTTTTCTCAAAAATGTCAGAATTCTAACTTTTTTTGGAATTCTGAGTTTATGTCTTGCAATTCTGCCTTTTCTTCTCACAAATGTGAGTTTGTACCTCACAATTCTGACTTTTTTTTTATAATTACCAGTTTATATCTTGCAATTCTCACTTTTTTCCCCCGCAATTCTTAGAATTTTCTCAGAATTGTGAGATATAAACTTGCAAATTTTCCTTTTTTTTTTCTCAAAAATGTCAGAATTCTAACTTTTTTTGGAATTCTGAGTTTATGTCTTGCAATTCTGCCTTTTCTTCTCACAAATGTGAGTTTGTACCTCACAATTCTGACTTTTTTTTTATAATTACCAGTTTATATCTTGCAATTCTCACTTTTTTCCCCCGCAATTCTTAGAATTTTCTCAGAATTGTGAGATATAAACTTGCAAATTTTCCTTTTTTTTTTCTCAAAAATGTCAGAATTCTAACTTTTTTTGGAATTCTGAGTTTATGTCTTGCAATTCTGCCTTTTCTTCTCACAAATGTGAGTTTGTACCTCACAATTCTGACTTTTTTTTTATAATTACCAGTTTATATCTTGCAATTCTCACTTTTTTCCCCCGCAATTCTTAGAATTTTCTCAGAATTGTGAGATATAAACTTGCAAATTTTCCTTTTTTTTTTCTCAAAAATGTCAGAATTCTAACTTTTTTTGGAATTCTGAGTTTATGTCTTGCAATTCTGCCTTTTCTTCTCACAAATGTGAGTTTGTACCTCACAATTCTGACTTTTTTTTTATAATTACCAGTTTATATCTTGCAATTCTCACTTTTTTCCCCCGCAATTCTTAGAATTTTCTCAGAATTGTGAGATATAAACTTGCAAATTTTCCTTTTTTTTTTCTCAAAAATGTCAGAATTCTAACTTTTTTTGGAATTCTGAGTTTATGTCTTGCAATTCTGCCTTTTCTTCTCACAAATGTGAGTTTGTACCTCACAATTCTGACTTTTTTTTTATAATTACCAGTTTATATCTTGCAATTCTCACTTTTTTCCCCCGCAATTCTTAGAATTTTCTCAGAATTGTGAGATATAAACTTGCAAATTTTCCTTTTTTTTTTCTCAAAAATGTCAGAATTCTAACTTTTTTTGGAATTCTGAGTTTATGTCTTGCAATTCTGCCTTTTCTTCTCACAAATGTGAGTTTGTACCTCACAATTCTGACTTTTTTTTTATAATTACCAGTTTATATCTTGCAATTCTCACTTTTTTCCCCCGCAATTCTTAGAATTTTCTCAGAATTGTGAGATATAAACTTGCAAATTTTCCTTTTTTTTTTCTCAAAAATGTCAGAATTCTAACTTTTTTTGGAATTCTGAGTTTATGTCTTGCAATTCTGCCTTTTCTTCTCACAAATGTGAGTTTGTACCTCACAATTCTGACTTTTTTTTTATAATTACCAGTTTATATCTTGCAATTCTCACTTTTTTCCCCCGCAATTCTTAGAATTTTCTCAGAATTGTGAGATATAAACTTGCAAATTTTCCTTTTTTTTTTCTCAAAAATGTCAGAATTCTAACTTTTTTTGGAATTCTGAGTTTATGTCTTGCAATTCTGCCTTTTCTTCTCACAAATGTGAGTTTGTACCTCACAATTCTGACTTTTTTTTTATAATTACCAGTTTATATCTTGCAATTCTCACTTTTTTCCCCCGCAATTCTTAGAATTTTCTCAGAATTGTGAGATATAAACTTGCAAATTTTCCTTTTTTTTTTCTCAAAAATGTCAGAATTCTAACTTTTTTTGGAATTCTGAGTTTATGTCTTGCAATTCTGCCTTTTCTTCTCACAAATGTGAGTTTGTACCTCACAATTCTGACTTTTTTTTATAATTACCAGTTTATATCTTGCAATTCTTACTTTTTTCCCCCGCAATTCTTAGAATTTTCTCAGAATTGTGAGATATAAACTTGCAAATTTTCCTTTTTTTTTTTCTCAAAAATGTCAGAATTCTAACTTTTTTTGGAATTCTGAGTTTATGTCTTGCAATTCTGCCTTTTCTTCTCACAAATGTGAGTTTGTACCTCACAATTCTGACTTTTTTTTTATAATTACCAGTTTATATCTTGCAATTCTCACTTTTTTCCCCCGCAATTCTTAGGAATTTTCTCAGAATTGTGAGATATAAACTTGCAAATTTTCCTTTTTTTTTTCTCAAAAATGTCAGAATTCTAACTTTTTTTGGAATTCTGAGTTTATGTCTTGCAATTCTGCCTTTTCTTCTCACAAATGTGAGTTTGTACCTCACAATTCTGACTTTTTTTTTATAATTACCAGTTTATATCTTGCAATTCTCACTTTTTTCCCCCGCAATTCTTAGAATTTTCTCAGAATTGTGAGATATAAACTTGCAAATTTTCCTTTTTTTTTTCTCAAAAATGTCAGAATTCTAACTTTTTTTGGAATTCTGAGTTTATGTCTTGCAATTCTGCCTTTTCTTCTCACAAATGTGAGTTTGTACCTCACAATTCTGACTTTTTTTTTATAATTACCAGTTTATATCTTGCAATTCTCACTTTTTTCCCCCGCAATTCTTAGAATTTTCTCAGAATTGTGAGATATAAACTTGCAAATTTTCCTTTTTTTTTTTCTCAAAAATGTCAGAATTCTAACTTTTTTTGGAATTCTGAGTTTATGTCTTGCAATTCTGCCTTTTCTTCTCACAAATGTGAGTTTGTACCTCACAATTCTGACTTTTTTTTTATAATTACCAGTTTATATCTTGCAATTCTCACTTTTTTCCCCCGCAATTCTTAGAATTTTCTCAGAATTGTGAGATATAAACTTGCAAATTTTCCTTTTTTTTTTCTCAAAAATGTCAGAATTCTAACTTTTTTTGGAATTCTGAGTTTATGTCTTGCAATTCTGCCTTTTCTTCTCACAAATGTGAGTTTGTACCTCACAATTCTGACTTTTTTTTTATAATTACCAGTTTATATCTTGCAATTCTCACTTTTTTCCCCCGCAATTCTTAGAATTTTCTCAGAATTGTGAGATATAAACTTGCAAATTTTCCTTTTTTTTTTTCTCAAAAATGTCAGAATTCTAACTTTTTTTGGAATTCTGAGTTTATGTCTTGCAATTCTGCCTTTTCTTCTCACAAATGTGAGTTTGTACCTCACAATTCTGACTTTTTTTTATAATTACCAGTTTATATCTTGCAATTCTCACTTTTTTCCCCCGCAATTCTTAGAATTTTCTCAGAATTGTGAGATATAAACTTGCAAATTTTCCTTTTTTTTTTTCTCAAAAATGTCAGAATTCTAACTTTTTTTGGAATTCTGAGTTTATGTCTTGCAATTCTGCCTTTTCTTCTCACAAATGTGAGTTTGTACCTCACAATTCTGACTTTTTTTTTATAATTACCAGTTTATATCTTGCAATTCTCACTTTTTTCCCCCGCAATTCTTAGAATTTTCTCAGAATTGTGAGATATAAACTTGCAAATTTTCCTTTTTTTTTTTCTCAAAAATGTCAGAATTCTAACTTTTTTTGGAATTCTGAGTTTATGTCTTGCAATTCTGCCTTTTCTTCTCACAAATGTGAGTTTGTACCTCACAATTCTGACTTTTTTTTTATAATTACCAGTTTATATCTTGCAATTCTCACTTTTTTCCCCCGCAATTCTTAGAATTTTCTCAGAATTGTGAGATATAAACTTGCAAATTTTCCTTTTTTTTTTCTCAAAAATGTCAGAATTCTAACTTTTTTTGGAATTCTGAGTTTATGTCTTGCAATTCTGCCTTTTCTTCTCACAAATGTGAGTTTGTACCTCACAATTCTGACTTTTTTTTTATAATTACCAGTTTATATCTTGCAATTCTCACTTTTTTCCCCCGCAATTCTTAGAATTTTCTCAGAATTGTGAGATATAAACTTGCAAATTTTCCTTTTTTTTTTCTCAAAAATGTCAGAATTCTAACTTTTTTTGGAATTCTGAGTTTATGTCTTGCAATTCTGCCTTTTCTTCTCACAAATGTGAGTTTGTACCTCACAATTCTGACTTTTTTTTTATAATTACCAGTTTATATCTTGCAATTCTCACTTTTTTTCTCACTTTTTTCCCCCGCAATTCTTAGAATTTTCTCAGAATTGTGAGATATAAACTTGCAAATTTTCCTTTTTTTTTTCTCAAAAATGTCAGAATTCTAACTTTTTTTGGAATTCTGAGTTTATGTCTTGCAATTCTGCCTTTTCTTCTCACAAATGTGAGTTTGTACCTCACAATTCTGACTTTTTTTTTATAATTACCAGTTTATATCTTGCAATTCTCACTTTTTTCCCCCGCAATTCTTAGAATTTTCTCAGAATTGTGAGATATAAACTTGCAAATTTTCCTTTTTTTTTTTCTCAAAAATGTCAGAATTCTAACTTTTTTTGGAATTCTGAGTTTATGTCTTGCAATTCTGCCTTTTCTTCTCACAAATGTGAGTTTGTACCTCACAATTCTGACTTTTTTTTATAATTACCAGTTTATATCTTGCAATTCTCACTTTTTTCCCCCGCAATTCTTAGAATTTTCTCAGAATTGTGAGATATAAACTTGCAAATTTTCCTTTTTTTTTTTCTCAAAAATGTCAGAATTCTAACTTTTTTTGGAATTCTGAGTTTATGTCTTGCAATTCTGCCTTTTCTTCTCACAAATGTGAGTTTGTACCTCACAATTCTGACTTTTTTTTTATAATTACCAGTTTATATCTTGCAATTCTCACTTTTTTCCCCCGCAATTCTTAGAATTTTCTCAGAATTGTGAGATATAAACTTGCAAATTTTCCTTTTTTTTTTTCTCAAAAATGTCAGAATTCTAACTTTTTTTGGAATTCTGAGTTTATGTCTTGCAATTCTGCCTTTTCTTCTCACAAATGTGAGTTTGTACCTCACAATTCTGACTTTTTTTTTATAATTACCAGTTTATATCTTGCAATTCTCACTTTTTTCCCCCGCAATTCTTAGAATTTTCTCAGAATTGTGAGATATAAACTTGCAAATTTTCCTTTTTTTTTTCTCAAAAATGTCAGAATTCTAACTTTTTTTGGAATTCTGAGTTTATGTCTTGCAATTCTGCCTTTTCTTCTCACAAATGTGAGTTTGTACCTCACAATTCTGACTTTTTTTTTATAATTACCAGTTTATATCTTGCAATTCTCACTTTTTTCCCCCGCAATTCTTAGAATTTTCTCAGAATTGTGAGATATAAACTTGCAAATTTTCCTTTTTTTTTTCTCAAAAATGTCAGAATTCTAACTTTTTTTGGAATTCTGAGTTTATGTCTTGCAATTCTGCCTTTTCTTCTCACAAATGTGAGTTTGTACCTCACAATTCTGACTTTTTTTTTATAATTACCAGTTTATATCTTGCAATTCTCACTTTTTTTTCTCACTTTTTTCCCCCGCAATTCTTAGAATTTTCTCAGAATTGTGAGATATAAACTTGCAAATTTTCCTTTTTTTTTTCTCAAAAATGTCAGAATTCTAACTTTTTTTGGAATTCTGAGTTTATGTCTTGCAATTCTGCCTTTTCTTCTCACAAATGTGAGTTTGTACCTCACAATTCTGACTTTTTTTTTATAATTACCAGTTTATATCTTGCAATTCTCACTTTTTTTTCTCACTTTTTTCCCCCGCAATTCTTAGAATTTTCTCAGAATTGTGAGATATAAACTTGCAAATTTTCCTTTTTTTTTTTCTCAAAAATGTCAGAATTCTAACTTTTTTTGGAATTCTGAGTTTATGTCTTGCAATTCTCACTTTTTTCCCCCGCAATTCTTAGAATTTTCTCAGAATTGTGAGATATAAACTTGCAAATTTTCCTTTTTTTTTTTCTCAAAAATGTCAGAATTCTAACTTTTTTTGGAATTCTGAGTTTATGTCTTGCAATTCTGCCTTTTCTTCTCACAAATGTGAGTTTGTACCTCACAATTCTGACTTTTTTTTTATAATTACCAGTTTATATCTTGCAATTCTCACTTTTTTCCCCCGCAATTCTTAGAATTTTCTCAGAATTGTGAGATATAAACTTGCAAATTTTCCTTTTTTTTTTTCTCAAAAATGTCAGAATTCTAACTTTTTTTGGAATTCTGAGTTTATGTCTTGCAATTCTGCCTTTTCTTCTCACAAATGTGAGTTTGTACCTCACAATTCTGACTTTTTTTTTATAATTACCAGTTTATATCTTGCAATTCTCACTTTTTTCCCCCGCAATTCTTAGAATTTTCTCAGAATTGTGAGATATAAACTTGCAAATTTTCCTTTTTTTTTTTCTCAAAAATGTCAGAATTCTAACTTTTTTTGGAATTCTGAGTTTATGTCTTGCAATTCTGCCTTTTCTTCTCACAAATGTGAGTTTGTACCTCACAATTCTGACTTTTTTTTTATAATTACCAGTTTATATCTTGCAATTCTCACTTTTTTCCCCCGCAATTCTTAGAATTTTCTCAGAATTGTGAGATATAAACTTGCAAATTTTCCTTTTTTTTTTCTCAAAAATGTCAGAATTCTAACTTTTTTTGGAATTCTGAGTTTATGTCTTGCAATTCTGCCTTTTCTTCTCACAAATGTGAGTTTGTACCTCACAATTCTGACTTTTTTTTTTATAATTACCAGTTTATATCTTGCAATTCTCACTTTTTTCCCCCGCAATTCTTAGAATTTTCTCAGAATTGTGAGATATAAACTTGCAAATTTTCCTTTTTTTTTTTCTCAAAAATGTCAGAATTCTAACTTTTTTTGGAATTCTGAGTTTATGTCTTGCAATTCTGCCTTTTCTTCTCACAAATGTGAGTTTGTACCTCACAATTCTGACTTTTTTTTTATAATTACCAGTTTATATCTTGCAATTCTCACTTTTTTCCCCCGCAATTCTTAGAATTTTCTCAGAATTGTGAGATATAAACTTGCAAATTTTCCTTTTTTTTTTCTCAAAAATGTCAGAATTCTAACTTTTTTTGGAATTCTGAGTTTATGTCTTGCAATTCTGCCTTTTCTTCTCACAAATGTGAGTTTGTACCTCACAATTCTGACTTTTTTTTATAATTACCAGTTTATATCTTGCAATTCTTACTTTTTTCCCCCGCAATTCTTAGAATTTTCTCAGAATTGTGAGATATAAACTTGCAAATTTTCCTTTTTTTTTTTCTCAAAAATGTCAGAATTCTAACTTTTTTTGGAATTCTGAGTTTATGTCTTGCAATTCTGCCTTTTCTTCTCACAAATGTGAGTTTGTACCTCACAATTCTGACTTTTTTTTTATAATTACCAGTTTATATCTTGCAATTCTCACTTTTTTCCCCCGCAATTCTTAGAATTTTCTCAGAATTGTGAGATATAAACTTGCAAATTTTCCTTTTTTTTTTTCTCAAAAATGTCAGAATTCTAACTTTTTTTGGAATTCTGAGTTTATGTCTTGCAATTCTGCCTTTTCTTCTCACAAATGTGAGTTTGTACCTCACAATTCTGACTTTTTTTTTATAATTACCAGTTTATATCTTGCAATTCTCACTTTTTTCCCCCGCAATTCTTAGAATTTTCTCAGAATTGTGAGATATAAACTTGCAAATTTTCCTTTTTTTTTTTCTCAAAAATGTCAGAATTCTAACTTTTTTTGGAATTCTGAGTTTATGTCTTGCAATTCTGCCTTTTCTTCTCACAAATGTGAGTTTGTACCTCACAATTCTGACTTTTTTTTATAATTACCAGTTTATATCTTGCAATTCTCACTTTTTTCCCCCGCAATTCTTAGAATTTTCTCAGAATTGTGAGATATAAACTTGCAAATTTTCCTTTTTTTTTTCTCAAAAATGTCAGAATTCTAACTTTTTTTGGAATTCTGAGTTTATGTCTTGCAATTCTGCCTTTTCTTCTCACAAATGTGAGTTTGTACCTCACAATTCTGACTTTTTTTTTATAATTACCAGTTTATATCTTGCAATTCTCACTTTTTTCCCCCGCAATTCTTAGAATTTTCTCAGAATTGTGAGATATAAACTTGCAAATTTTCCTTTTTTTTTTTCTCAAAAATGTCAGAATTCTAACTTTTTTTGGAATTCTGAGTTTATGTCTTGCAATTCTGCCTTTTCTTCTCACAAATGTGAGTTTGTACCTCACAATTCTGACTTTTTTTTATAATTACCAGTTTATATCTTGCAATTCTCACTTTTTTCCCCCGCAATTCTTAGAATTTTCTCAGAATTGTGAGATATAAACTTGCAAATTTTCCTTTTTTTTTTTCTCAAAAATGTCAGAATTCTAACTTTTTTTGGAATTCTGAGTTTATGTCTTGCAATTCTGCCTTTTCTTCTCACAAATGTGAGTTTGTACCTCACAATTCTGACTTTTTTTTTATAATTACCAGTTTATATCTTGCAATTCTCACTTTTTTCCCCCGCAATTCTTAGAATTTTCTCAGAATTGTGAGATATAAACTTGCAAATTTTCCTTTTTTTTTTTCTCAAAAATGTCAGAATTCTAACTTTTTTTGGAATTCTGAGTTTATGTCTTGCAATTCTGCCTTTTCTTCTCACAAATGTGAGTTTGTACCTCACAATTCTGACTTTTTTTTTATAATTACCAGTTTATATCTTGCAATTCTCACTTTTTTCCCCCGCAATTCTTAGAATTTTCTCAGAATTGTGAGATATAAACTTGCAAATTTTCCTTTTTTTTTTTCTCAAAAATGTCAGAATTCTAACTTTTTTTGGAATTCTGAGTTTATGTCTTACAATTCTGCCTTTTCTTCTCACAAATGTGAGTTTGTACCTCACAATTCTGACTTTTTTTTTTATAATTACCAGTTTATATCTTGCAATTCTCACTTTTTTCCCCCGCAATTCTTAGAATTTTCTCAGAATTGTGAGATATAAACTTGCAAATTTTTCTTTTTTTTTTCTCAAAAATGTCAGAATTCTAACTTTTTTTGGAATTCTGAGTTTATGTCTTGCAATTCTGCCTTTTCTTCTCACAAATGTGAGTTTGTACCTCACAATTCTGACTTTTTTTTTATAATTACCAGTTTATATCTTGCAATTCTCACTTTTTTCCCCCGCAATTCTTAGAATTTTCTCAGAATTGTGAGATATAAACTTGCAAATTTTCCTTTTTTTTTTCTCAAAAATGTCAGAATTCTAACTTTTTTTGGAATTCTGAGTTTATGTCTTGCAATTCTGCCTTTTCTTCTCACAAATGTGAGTTTGTACCTCACAATTCTGACTTTTTTTTTATAATTACCAGTTTATATCTTGCAATTCTCACTTTTTTCCCCCGCAATTCTTAGAATTTTCTCAGAATTGTGAGATATAAACTTGCAAATTTTCCTTTTTTTTTTTCTCAAAAATGTCAGAATTCTAACTTTTTTTGGAATTCTGAGTTTATGTCTTGCAATTCTGCCTTTTCTTCTCACAAATGTGAGTTTGTACCTCACAATTCTGACTTTTTTTTTATAATTACCAGTTTATATCTTGCAATTCTCACTTTTTTCCCCCGCAATTCTTAGAATTTTCTCAGAATTGTGAGATATAAACTTGCAAATTTTCCTTTTTTTTTTCTCAAAAATGTCAGAATTCTAACTTTTTTTGGAATTCTGAGTTTATGTCTTGCAATTCTGCCTTTTCTTCTCACAAATGTGAGTTTGTACCTCACAATTCTGACTTTTTTTTTATAATTACCAGTTTATATCTTGCAATTCTCACTTTTTTCCCCCGCAATTCTTAGAATTTTCTCAGAATTGTGAGATATAAACTTGCAAATTTTCCTTTTTTTTTTCTCAAAAATGTCAGAATTCTAACTTTTTTTGGAATTCTGAGTTTATGTCTTGCAATTCTGCCTTTTCTTCTCACAAATGTGAGTTTGTACCTCACAATTCTGACTTTTTTTTTATAATTACCAGTTTATATCTTGCAATTCTCACTTTTTTCCCCCGCAATTCTTAGAATTTTCTCAGAATTGTGAGATATAAACTTGCAAATTTTCCTTTTTTTTTTCTCAAAAATGTCAGAATTCTAACTTTTTTTGGAATTCTGAGTTTATGTCTTGCAATTCTGCCTTTTCTTCTCACAAATGTGAGTTTGTACCTCACAATTCTGACTTTTTTTTTATAATTACCAGTTTATATCTTGCAATTCTCACTTTTTTCCCCCGCAATTCTTAGAATTTTCTCAGAATTGTGAGATATAAACTTGCAAATTTTCCTTTTTTTTTTCTCAAAAATGTCAGAATTCTAACTTTTTTTGGAATTCTGAGTTTATGTCTTGCAATTCTGCCTTTTCTTCTCACAAATGTGAGTTTGTACCTCACAATTCTGACTTTTTTTTTATAATTACCAGTTTATATCTTGCAATTCTCACTTTTTTTTCTCACTTTTTTCCCCCGCAATTCTTAGAATTTTCTCAGAATTGTGAGATATAAACTTGCAAATTTTCCTTTTTTTTTTCTCAAAAATGTCAGAATTCTAACTTTTTTTGGAATTCTGAGTTTATGTCTTGCAATTCTGCCTTTTCTTCTCACAAATGTGAGTTTGTACCTCACAATTCTGACTTTTTTTTTATAATTACCAGTTTATATCTTGCAATTCTCACTTTTTTCCCCCGCAATTCTTAGAATTTTCTCAGAATTGTGAGATATAAACTTGCAAATTTTCCTTTTTTTTTTCTCAAAAATGTCAGAATTCTAACTTTTTTTGGAATTCTGAGTTTATGTCTTGCAATTCTGCCTTTTCTTCTCACAAATGTGAGTTTGTACCTCACAATTCTGACTTTTTTTTTATAATTACCAGTTTATATCTTGCAATTCTCACTTTTTTCCCCCGCAATTCTTAGAATTTTCTCAGAATTGTGAGATATAAACTTGCAAATTTTCCTTTTTTTTTTCTCAAAAATGTCAGAATTCTAACTTTTTTTGGAATTCTGAGTTTATGTCTTGCAATTCTGCCTTTTCTTCTCACAAATGTGAGTTTGTACCTCACAATTCTGACTTTTTTTTTATAATTACCAGTTTATATCTTGCAATTCTCACTTTTTTCCCCCGCAATTCTTAGAATTTTCTCAGAATTGTGAGATATAAACTTGCAAATTTTCCTTTTTTTTTTCTCAAAAATGTCAGAATTCTAACTTTTTTTGGAATTCTGAGTTTATGTCTTGCAATTCTGCCTTTTCTTCTCACAAATGTGAGTTTGTACCTCACAATTCTGACTTTTTTTTTATAATTACCAGTTTATATCTTGCAATTCTCACTTTTTTCCCCCGCAATTCTTAGAATTTTCTCAGAATTGTGAGATATAAACTTGCAAATTTTCCTTTTTTTTTTTCTCAAAAATGTCAGAATTCTAACTTTTTTTGGAATTCTGAGTTTATGTCTTGCAATTCTGCCTTTTCTTCTCACAAATGTGAGTTTGTACCTCACAATTCTGACTTTTTTTTTATAATTACCAGTTTATATCTTGCAATTCTCACTTTTTTCCCCCGCAATTCTTAGAATTTTCTCAGAATTGTGAGATATAAACTTGCAAATTTTCCTTTTTTTTTTTCTCAAAAATGTCAGAATTCTAACTTTTTTTAGAATTCTGAGTTTATGTCTTGCAATTCTGCCTTTTCTTCTCACAAATGTGAGTTTGTACCTCACAATTCTGACTTTTTTTTTTATAATTACCAGTTTATATCTTGCAATTCTCACTTTTTTTCTCACTTTTTTCCCCCGCAATTCTTAGAATTTTCTCAGAATTGTGAGATATAAACTTGCAAATTTTCCTTTTTTTTTTTCTCAAAAATGTCAGAATTCTAACTTTTTTTGGAATTCTGAGTTTATGTCTTGCAATTCTGCCTTTTCTTCTCACAAATGTGAGTTTGTACCTCACAATTCTGACTTTTTTTTTTTTTTACAATTCCGAGTTTATATCTTGTAATTCTGACTCTTTTTTTCCCCCCTGCAATTCTCATAATTTGCTCAGAATTGTGAGATATAAACTTGCAGTTTTCCCTTTTTTTCTAAAAAATGTGGTTTCGTATCTTGGAATTCTGACTTTTCCCCCTGCAATTCTGATTTTGTATTTAACAATTCAGACTTTTTTCTCAGAATTGTGAAATATAAAATTATAATTTATAAATATAAAATTATAAGTTATAAAGTCCATTTATGAGGGGAAAAAACACTTTTAATAATTTTGATTTAACTCGCAATTGCGTTAAGTCAGAATTGCAATCCTGAGGAAAAAAAAAACAGAATTGTGAGTTTAAATATTGCAATTCTGACTTTATTTCTCAGAATTGCGAGTTTATACCTCACAGTTCTGACTTTATAACACGCAATTGCAAATTTATATCTCACAATTGCGAGAAAAAAGTTAGAATTGCTAGATGCAAATTCTAAATTGTGAGAGAAAAAAGTCCGAATTGTGAGATAAAAAGTCACAGTTACCTTTTTAATTCATCAATTAATTAATTTTTATATATTTTTTTTAATTCAGTGGCGGAATTAATGAGTCATTGCTGAATTAAAAGATATATTTAAAAAGCACTATCAAAAAAAGTGTAACTTTTTCAAATAAATCAAATGCAACAATGTAATTTGCCTGAAACATTTTATTTCATAATGTACTGAATCACAAGTACATTTAGGTGTAAAATACCAGTAACAATTGCAATGATGAACAGATTTAATTGCACAGGAACAGGTGAGAAATGTTTAGAGCAAAGTGGGCTTCTGTAATAATGACCATGAGTTCAATTACACACCAACCCCATATATAATCTATGCTGCGTGATAATTAATTAAAATTGAAATAATTAAACCCCAAAACTGATTTCAGTACTCCACTGTTATCCATTATTCTACCTACATGACAAATTCTTTTCTTAAGATTAAAAGCTACCTTTCACGCTTAAAGTAGTCAGTCTAAACAATGTCTGGCTGGCAGTGATAAATAGAACACAGTTATATTTTAAGAAAGGAAACTGTAAAACAGGATAAGACTACAATAAACACTGAGACTGTCACAGAACGGGATAGAGGATGAAAATCCCACCCACTGCCCCAAATTCACTGAAGAATTTACTTCTAACGCCTTGCTTCTTGTCAACAGTTATTTTTGAGTTCAGCAAAGGCTGAATTAAAGATAAAACTATATAGAGCGCCAGAATACATGTCTACAATCTATATGTAAGAGTCAGTATTTAATATTTTTTGTGACAGATTAAATGATTTTGGAATAAAACAAACTAATTTCAAACATTTAAATATTTGAAAAAAATAAATATGAATTATTTGTTAATCATTATTTAAGCTATGAAAGTGGACAAACTAGATAAAAAAAAAAATCTTAAAGGAGAAGTTCATTTCTAGAATGAATGAAAATTGTGTGATAATTTACTTGCCCCCATGTCATCCAAGATGTTCATGTCTTTCTTTTTTCAGGCGCAAAGAAATTCAGTTTTTTGAGGAAAACATTGCATTTCTCCATATAGTGCAGTGTTTTTCAACCTTTTTTTGAGCCAAGGTACATTTTTAATTGAAAAAAAAATCACAAGGCACACCAACAATCAAAAGTCTGTAGCTTATATTACCAATATACAGCAATTCTTATCGAAGTGTGTTGAACAGGAATCAAATAAACACAAAGAAAAAAGTATTTTATCTTTCATATTTCTTCTTCTTTCAAATAAAATGTGCAATTAACAATATACAGTCATTCTTATCAAAGTGTCTTGAAAAGGAATCAACTAAGCACAATGAAAACAGTCTTCTTTGATCTTTCATATTTCTACCTACTCAGTGTGAAACCTGGGCCTGTTTGGATGAACACCGAGCATATAACTTATTAGGTTTCACTAAATGTTTTAGACCAATTAGGTGAAATTGAATAATTTCCCACGGCACACCTGACGATCTCTCACGGCACACTAGTGTACCACGGCACAGTGGTTGAAAAACACTGATATAGTGAACTTCAATGGTGGCCAACAGGTTGAAGGTCCAAATTGCAGTCCAAACAATGAGCATTTGTTGTTAAAAAGTATATAATTTAATTTTTTTCCAAAAAATGACCAATCGTTTCACTAGATAAGACTCTTATTCATTGGCTGGGATCGTGTAGAGCCCTTTGTAGCTGAACTGAAACTGCAATTTGGACCTTCAACCCATTGATCCCCATTGAAGTCCACTATATGGAGAAAAATCCTAAATGTTTTCCTCAAAAACCTTATTTTTTATTCGACTGAAGAAAGAAAGCCATGAACATCTTGGATGACATGGGGGTGAGTAAATTATCAAGAAATTTTCATTCTTGAAGTGAACTTCTCCTTTAAGTTGGACAAGATTGGCAGGGTGGATTGAAATATCCAGACAGTTTTGTCTGGATTTGGGGTGACCGTAACCTCACGATTAAGAATCAGTTCTAGTAAACCAAAACTTGCAGGTTCAATCTCACGTAGGACTCACAGCAATCGTCAAGTCCTGCTTTACTGTTGTTATGCAATAAAGCAGGCCATTTAATTCCAGTGGCGCAGACCCTGTAAATTCTGCTCTATAAACTGCCCTGAATGAAAAATAAGTTGCATAAAATCCATTTACTGAAAATAAAGGCACCCAGACCCAAACTTCATCATGAACAGACAGTTAGTATAATGGGAAATCACTTTAATATACCCAGCTTCTCGAAATACAATTCAGTGCACTCATAAAACCTTCATTTACTTGCATTTTCCTTCAACATTCTTTTTTCTTCATTCAAACAAACTGTCAATAATGGGACCACTTTGACTGAAATTAAAATACATGAATCATCACAGAAAAATTAGAAAAAATAAAATAAAAATTACCATCAGATTAAAAAAAAATAGTCCATCCAAAAATTACAATTGGCTAAATATATACTTAACCCTTAGTCCATCCACGGTAAAGAGTTTGTTTCTTTATCAGAACAGATTTGAAGAAATGTAGCATTATATCACTTGCTCACCAACAGATCCTCTGCAGTGAATGGGTGCCGTCAGAATGAGAGTCAAACAGCTGATAAAAACATAACAGTAATCTACACAATTCCAGTCTATTGCTTTCTCCAGTCAAAAAGTTGTCTGGTCTTTTAAGGAAGTTTTTAATCAGCTTTTTGGACACTCTGACAGCATCCATTTCTCAAACCGTTTTCTATAAAGCCAACCCCTTTACATCTTGGATGGCCTGAGGGTGAGTACATGGATTTTCATCCAGTTTTTATTTTTGCATGAACTATTCCTTTAAGTTCCCATCTAGAATCTTCTTAACTCTAAACAATAAGATAAATATGCTTTTCTTTCATTCATTCAAGCTGTTATTTCACCATATACACAGGCATTTCATAAAATACTTAGACTTCATATCTGACGGTCCGGTAACACAGCATCAGTGGTCCATATTCATTTATCAACAGCAAATGTATCTGCTTTACTCTCAATTCTCATTTTAGTGTTCACACTATTATGAGTTATTATGCATCATTGCACAAATGGTAGTGTAACCAAAACGTGGTACTCAAAGACATTCATAAAGCGCTTAGATAATGCTATAATGCCAATACATACAACTTTTAAGTCATCTTTTATAATGCATATCAGCTATTTCATCCCAGATTTGAGTTACAATCAACATCTCAGTACATCTATGCAGACTGACAGTATATTTCTATAAATAACGGGAGCGTAAATAGCGGCATTGTTAGCATCGGAATAGCCCGAAATCTCTCCAGAGAAGCCACTGTGTGGGATAAAGAACAGGCTTGAGAGAATGTCATGGGAGTCAGGCTGTCTACACAAACAAGGGGATGAGAATCGAGATTAGTGTTGAGTTATAGCATTCCAGGGAATTTCAGATCCCTTCTGCATACCTTCATGTTGACTGGGCCTCATTATTGACATTCCTCCAGCCATCATCACCTTGACTATTATCGCTATGACACTGCTTACATAGGTAGGATCCTAGACTTTCTCCATGAGGCTGCAAAAGTTGATCTAGAGGTCACATAGTGTCAAAAACAACGCGGAAGCTGTACATACTGCTGCCGTTAGGTGCATAACGCTTTATAGACTGACTCAAGGCCATGTGCGCTTACTCATACAGCCATTGATTATGACATTGAGCACAAGCTTAGAGATGTGGAAACTAGAAAGAAATCTAGTTCCAAGAAAACTTGAAAGCTACGGATGTAAAACTGATATGAAAAAACAAACAAACAAACATATAAGACATGAAATGCTGCCCACTTATGAAACTGCAAAGACAGCTTTGGAGGTATAACAGTAACACTGCAAAAATAATATTCTTAATGAGTATTTTTGTCTAATTTTCCAGTGAAATTGTCTAGAAATCCTTCTCTTGTACTTTTTACATATAAAATCTACAACACTACATAAATAAGACTTGTTTTCAATAATGTAAGATTGGGGTTGGTAAGACTGTTTATGTTTTTTTCTAAAAGAAGTCAAACACAGTAATATTGTGAAATATTATTAAGATTTAAAATAGTTTTTTCTATTTTAATATATTGTAAAATGTAATTTATTCCTAGGATGCAAAGCTGAAATTTCAGCATCATTACTCCAGTCTTCAGTGTCACATGATCTTTCAGAAATTATTCTGATATGCTGATTTTGAATTTAAGCACCTATTAAAAAAAAATTAATAAAAATTATTTAGCAAGCCTGTTACAACCTAATTCAATTATATATATATATATAAAAAAAAACTTTTTAGGTAGATTCAGGTAATTTGAAATAGAAATATTACGTTTTTTAACGTTTAGGACTGTTATAGGGCCAGCTGTGGTCTGATCTCCTTAAAACTTTGCATGCTTGTTTAGAATCACCTCTCGCATGTTTTCTTTTAGGCTTTATAGGATTTTGGGTAAATTTGGACAGGCCCCTTTTTAAGCCACCCCGTTACAGCTTCCCAAAGGGTAAATTTCAACATTTTTTGATAATTATTTACCTAGAGAGTCCAGAGAATTGTACTGCAGTGTTTTTGCCAGATTGAGTGAAAAACCTAGGACTAGTTCACAAAAGTCGAATTTTTTTACATCTTCTCAATCATTTAACAAATGATCTGATTGACAGCAGAGGTTATAGAGGCAAAGTTGTTCAGAATGAGGAGTTCATTTGTTAACCTTGTCTAATAGGTGCTCATATTTTATTGGCCATGTTTTTTGAGATATGTCCTTATAGACATGCCACTTTGGACCAAGACCGTGCACAGCGATTTTTATGTTGATAGGACAAATGGATGTGTAGGTATCGCCATTTTTGTTTTTTTCCCCTTATAGTGCCACAAAATATTCAAGCTCCGTGATTTTTATCCTGTGACCTAAGATTGAGCCTGTACATAAGTGTTCTGAGTTTGGCAAAGATATCTCATTCCGTTCAGGAGTCATAGGCATTTTACTAAAAGTGACCCCGCCCCTTTTGAATGTTTTGGCGTCCATTTGCAACTCTTTTTTGATAATTATTGATATTTACTCTCCAGAGCATGTTTCTGCTCTGATTTGGTTCCGATCTGGCAAAAAACCTAGGACTAGGTTTTTCAAAATACCTGACAATTTTGCCATGCTCCCGATGAACTTTGTCTGTTTTGTCTGGCGTGAGCCAAGGATTCCAACGACATAAGACACTTGAGCCTGCGACTGACTACTTAGGAGTTATGAGCCATTTCATACTTTTGATTGCTGTAGCACCCCTGTCAGGCCGTTTGGGTCGACACTTGGTGACGTTGTCAGCGGTGTGAGTACTACCATCCCTCCAAGTCTCAAATATCTATGACTTAAGGATTGGTCTGCACAATCACTTTTACGTGGAGATTGCTGATCCTTGGCCATTCTAACAATTACCACAGGGTTTCAGCGCTACATGCTTGAACCCCTAATATGTTATGCAGTGTTGCCTTTTTAAGTTCTACTGGAAGATTAAACTGGAAAAAAGCCAAGAAATACTAATTAAATTTTTTTTTTGCAGTGTAGTATTAACTTTGGTTTCTGATAATTAATTCATCATGCTTTTTTTGAATACAGGTTCACAAATACTTTAAAATACAATCTTTCAAATTAATTATGGTGCTACGATTATAAAACAATAGTGATTTTCATCATTTGAATAATTATATCTACGAAATAACTAAGTACAATCCGTGGTACTTTGCTATAAAGGCAAAATATGAAATGCAGAATAAAAGCAAAACCTGGAGAATCAGTGATCTTAAGGATCCCAAGCCTGTTATTCAAATGACAGCAGGTCAGGGTGAGATTCTTCGTTCTCCAAGTTGAGGGAAATCCTGTAATCCACTGTGCCATTCCCCAACAGTTCCCCTTCCGTGACGCTGATGCGGCAGCCTCCTTTCCCTGGACACGGGGTGGAAGCCATTCTAGTTTCTGAGGCGGCCAGTTTCTTTGGGTCCAGATTGTCTTTGTGAATGAGATCTGGAACAGAGAGCAGCAGCTGTGACTGATCGTCATCCTCTGAATTCTTGTTATCCGTCAGCACAGCTTTGGGCTCGGTTTTTAGTTCTAAACCAGGTGCCTTCTCAATCTGGTTGTCGACACGGTCGCCGGGTTCTGAAGGTTTCTCAAGGCCGAACTCAGGTTCAGGCTGAAGCTCAGCTTTATCTTTGGAGATCTTTTCAGGTGAGGAGACGAAGGAGGATTCTGGGGAGGCTACCACGGGGTCAGAGGATATCATCATGTCCTGGGTGGTCTTCAGGGCACGTGGAAGACGCTTTTTCCCGGTGGGAGGTGGGGGATCTAGTCGAGGGAAGGAATCCAGGGAGATGTGACTGTGTGAGAGAAAGAAAAAGACAATATCACAATGTGATCATGACCACAAAAGATCAGAGAAAATATGTCACCCTGGACCACAAAACCAGTCATAAGGGTCAATTGTATGCAATTTAGATTTAAACGTTATCTGAAGGCTGAATAAATAAACTTTCCATTGATGTATGGTTTGTTAGGATAGGACAATATTTGGCTGAGATACTACTATTTGAAAACCTGGAATCTGAGGGTACAAAAAAATCTAAATATTGAGAAAATCGCCTTTAAAGTTGTCCAAATGAAATTTTAGCAATGCATATTACTAATCAAAAATCAAGTTTAGATATATTTACAGTATGAAATTTACAAAATATCTTCATGTAACGTGGTCTTTACTTAATATCCTAATGATTTTTGGCATAAAAAAAAATCTATCATTTTGAGCCATACAATGTTTTTTTTTGCTATTGCTACAAATATACCGGTGCTATTTAAGACTGGTTTTGTGGTCCAGAGTCACATATGTGGCCTGAATTTTTTTCCTCCCACACGATAAAAAAAAAAACGACAAAACGATACTTCTAAAAAATTACGATTTCAAAGAACTCGTGATATTCCAGATATTTCCCTCTGTAATAAAGAACAAACTTAATTTGAATAAATCTTATTAAAAGTACATTTTAAAGCTGGACAACTCATTAGCTTTGCCATATTTTTTTTAATGGAGGAAAGTTGACTTGAATTTTAAACTTTGGATTGTGAAGTTTGTAGTTCACTTAGAATACTTTGTGATGTTATTCTCCATGTAAAATGATTTAAACTTTTTAGAAAAAGCAAAAAATTGTGACAAATAAATTAAAACCAATTAATAAATGTAGGAATGCAGCAGTACTTTCATATAAATAAACTCTGCCATAGGCATTTTTTTTAAAGAAAGATATATTTTTATTTAGCAAGGATGCTTTTAATTACTCAATTAGGTGACAGTAAAGATTTTACATGAAGTAGCATTTTCTAAAACTGATAATAATAATAATAAATATTTCTTGACCAAATCAGTACATTAAACTGATTTCTAAAGGACCATGTGAGACTGACGTCACTGCTGCTAAAAAAATTCACCATTTAACAATCACAGAAATAAATTAAAGAAAAGAAGCCAGGAAGCCAGTTTCCTGCACGTTTACATCTCCCAATTCTGATTTTTTTTTTTTTTAGAATTGCATAATATGAACTTAGAAATAGTCGCAATTCAGAGAAATAAAGTAAAAATGGCAAGATATAAACTCACAATTCTGACTCTTTTTTTTCCCTGAATTACGAGTTTATATCTCGCAATTGTGACCCCCCCCCCCTATATTTTTAAATATATATTAAAGGTTATTTCAAATTGACTTAAATTAAGATATTGGCATATTAGATTGATTTCTGAAGGATCATGTGACACTGAAGACTAGAGTAATTGCTGCTGAAAATTTAGCTTTGCCATCAGAGGAATAAATGACATTATAAAATATATTAACATAGAAAAGAGTTATTTTAAATAGTAATAATATTTTACATTTTTACTGTATTTTTAATTAAATACAGCCTCTGTGAGAGTAAGAGACTTTTGAATGGAAGTGTAAAATATATGTTAATATATTAGAATATGTTGAAAAAGGTCAGTGGACAAGAATAGTAGATGCAATGATGTCATTGCCTTCTCAAGTCACATGAGGTGCTCAGTCATTTAGTGACACATTCTTCTAATGAACTTCCCATAAATATCCCATGATAACAAGGTACAATTCCCTCAGTAATGCCACATATCTGTGCAATAATGGCCTTACTATAGCTGATAAGAAGTTGGTTTCTTGTAAATCCATCATTTCATTTATTATTTTATGACAGTGGAATTTGCACATGGTCTGTTGAAGATATGAATGTTGATGAAAGCCATAAAGTCTATAGGTCTTGTTCATCCATCATGCCACCAGACACGAAAAAACCCCCACCTCTCCTCATCAAGCTGTACAATTTTAATTACCATTCCTTTATGTAGGTTCCTTCACTAAAGTTATCCATTTGTAGTGCTAACTCCAAATATGAGCTTTAAAGTATGGCCGTTCAATGATTATCTTAGCAAGCTCTATTAATTATGAACATAAAGGCCTTATTTCCACAAAATGTATGAGCAGGCATAATAAAATGCTGGAAGGAATGTGTATGCTAGATGTTACACAACTGGTAAGATTCCAGCCAATTAAGCCAAACCCTCGACACAAGTCAAAGTTTGCCTGATGCAACACATGCACATGGACTCTCACAAACAGACACATGTCCATTCCCTTGCAGTGGCGCCACCAGGATTTTTTTCATAGGGTGGCCGAAAGGGGCCAGTAAAAATGTTAGGGTGGCACAATACAATGCAAAAAATTGAATGCCTAAATCTGATTGAAGACAATAATTTTTGGCATTATTTCTGGTAGCATATAAAGTTATAGGCTTCAAAACTTAAGTATTAATATGCTCTGTACAGAGCAAAATAGAAAAAGTCGCTCTGCAATTTAACTGCAAATAACCTCGTCTTTATTTGGAGTGCAAATTAATTTAAAATGAGATTAATAATAAACAAGAAAGCATAGATATTTAATCGGCATATTCATCAAAATAGACACAAGCTTAATACAAGTGCAGCCCGAGCCCGTCGGCTCTTCAGCGCAGTTTGAAGAGTTGCTCATGCGCATTCAATAGCCTACAGCTTGCCACGAAGCACGAATGTGTCGGGGAAAATATTAAGGTAATATTTAAAAAAAAAAAATTAAGCTGACGATCCTGACACGCCATTTCCTCATTGGACGCGTCTTTAGAGAGAATTGCATTTTTAAGGATTTCATAGCCTAATAAAAGATTTTGCTTTCGGTTTCGGTTAATTATTGTAAAATGCTTCTGTTCAAGACCAAGACGACAGTATCAAGGCCGTAACCAGGGTTTGAAAATGAGTGAGGTCCGAAGTAAGGTGTTAAGAATTCTGCTATAATAACACCCACAAATGCACTACATATAGTCTAGCCTCAGAGGAGAAAAAATAATTACGTTTGTTGTTTCTTTGACTGCACACTCCGCGACCCACCAGTTGAGAAACACTGCTTTAATTAATGTTTTTTGATGACTTAAGGTTAACTAAAGAGCACGAGACGTCTTCCTGCTGGCCAGTAGCCTATTTCATTCTGTAACAAACAGATTTGTATTATGCTATTGTTTTTGATAGTGTTCTACATTTCTTTCAAATAATAACGATGATCACTGCGTTTGTCTTACCGATTGTGGTATCTTCCTGTCAGCAATTAAGTTACAGGTAGTCTATAAGCTTTTTTTATGAATATACAATGTTGCCAGATATTGCTACGAAAAACAAGCAATTACAAAAAAAAGAAAAAGATATCCGAAATAAGTTCAAAGCTTGTGTTTTGTAAATGTTATTAATATATCACTAACACTAACGTTCAAATTTCCACTTTATAAACGTCCCAAAGTGTCACACTAAATTGGAAAAACGAGTCAAAAACACGTATAATAGGTGGATCTGGCAACAAACAGAGGCTGCACCCGCGCTCTCACTCAACGCGCTCTAAAGCCCCGTTCACTGCGCTGGCTTCTCGCAGCAAGATGAATTGCAAACAATCATGTGATATGAGGTGGCTAAATAATCGGCTAAATTAAACGGCTAAATAATCATTCAGAGAGCTTGACATTTTATTTTTGAATATAAAAAAATGACCGAGGTCCGGACCTCGGTGACCTCATTACTGGCTATGGCCGTGGACAGCAGCAGCGCATCAGGGGCGTCGGACAGGGGGTAATAGTGGAACAGAGTAACAGGGGCCCTTGGCGAGGGGGAGCCCATCGCGAACCCCTCCCCTCCCACTGAACGTGGTCTTCTATGTTTTCTTTTTTTATAAAGTAACAAAGTTTAAAGCCCAAAATTAGCTTTCACTTTCCGCATGCACAAACGATTGGATATGGGTCTATCAGCGTACATTTATATAGGTTAAATGTTTAAACTAACATATATAATATGATTGAACAGTTTAATATCCAGAGATTTTATTTTAGGCAAGTCGTGATTATTTGAGAAGGCTAAATTGATCAAACATAGGTTATGATCGACTCGCTGGTCGTTTTGAAAATCAAAAACTAACATTTAACGAACAAAAAAATGCTCCAAACGCTTTTCTAAATTAACTTAAAATAATAACGAAACGAAATATTATATAATCTCTTTGTCATTGCATACAGAACTGAACTATTTATGCATGCTTCGCGGTGCGGCTGCGCTTGTGAGAGTGCTTGAAGTCGCCGCAACTCAAGAGGTGGAGGGGTTGAGAGCGTATTCTACATTACACATCATAGAAGTTTATTATATTTATTTCTAATATTGTGTTTTGTCAATGTCCGTGTTAATTTATAAAATAAAATTATTATTCTAAAAAACTTCATTCTTGCTGGTTGGGGGGGCCAATGGGGTGGCCAGTGTCATTTTAGGGGTGGCCGCGGCCCCCCCTGGCCCCCCCTTGGAGGCGCCACTGTTCCCTTGAAGGCTGCTGATAATGACGGCAACTGTGTATGGCCACATCAAAACCTTTTTTTCTCCCTCTCAAAGAGACGTCAGTCAAATCTCTGCTGTAACGCATGGCATTCACATATAATAACAGAGCTCAAATTTTTCGTTTTCACATTCACTGCTAAAAGAGATATGAGCTGCCATAGAGAAATATGAATGTGCGATGATGAGTCTGTAGGGACTGAATGAATGGATCAACACATGTATGGTACACTACTGGTCAACAGTTTGGAATAATAATGTTTTTTTCATGTTTTTAAAAGAAGTCCATTATGCTCAGCAAAGGCAGCAAAAATAAAGTAAAAACAGCAATATTCTGAAAGCTGTTTTCTTTATTGTAATATATTTTAAAATTAATTTATTCCTGTCATGGCAAAGCGATTTTTTTTAGAAGCCATTACTACAGTGTCACATAATATTTCAGAAATAATTGAAGTATAATGATTCGGTACTTAGGAAACATTTCTTCTTATCATAAATGAAGAGAGATGTGATGCCTAATATTTATGTGAAAATAGTAATACATTTTAGATGAATAGAACATTCAAAAGATCAACATTTAGTTGAGTCATATTTGTGAGATATAAAGTCACAATTCTGACTATTTTCTCAAAATTGTGAGTTTACATCTCACAATTCTGCCTTTTTTTCTCAGAATTGCATGATATAAACTCGCAATTGCTAGTTATAAAGTCAGAATTGTGAGACGTAAACTCGCAATTGTGTGAAAATATCCGTTTTTTTTTTTTAATTTGGACTTTATAACTAGCAATTGCGAGTTTATATCTCATAATTAAGAATTAAAAGAAAAAAGTTGAGATATAAACTCAAATTTGTGAGAAAAAAGGCCAGATTGCAAGAAAAAAGTTAGAACCGCAAGATATAAACTTGCATTTGCCAAAAAAAAAGTCTAAGAATGTTAGGAATGCAAGATATAAACCCGCAAAAAAAAAAAAAGGTTGAAATTGCAAAATATAAACTTGAATTTGCTTGAAAAAATTTAGAATTGTGAGATAAAAACACATTTGTGAGAAAAAAGTCATAATTGCGAGAAAAAGTTGGAATTGTAAGTTCTAAACTCGTATTTGCAAGAAAAAAAGTAAGCATTGCTAGATTTAAACTTAAATTTGTGAGAAAAAAGTAAGAATTGCAAGATATAAACTAAAATTTGTGAGAAAAAAATCTGAATTTTAAGATATAAACTCAAATTTGTAAGAAAAAAGTTTATTCTGCAATTTTTACTTTATTTCTTGCAATTGAGTTTATATCGTTGAATTCTGAGAAAAAAGTCAGAATAGCAAGATATAAACTCAAATTTGCAAGAAAAAGTCAGAATTGCATAGTATATAAACTCGCATTTGTGGGAAAAAGTCAGAATCGCAAGATGTAAACTCAAAGTTGCGAGAAAAAAGTTAGAATTGCGAGAAATAAACTTAAATTTGCGAGAAAAAAGTAAAAATTGCAAGATATAAACTCAAATTTGTGAGAACAAGTCAGAATTTTAAGATATAAACTGCATTTGTAAGAAAAAAAGTCAGAATTGTGAGAAAAAGTGAAAATTTCAAGATATAAACTCGCATTTGCAAGAAAAGTCAGTATTGTGAGTTTTATACTGCAGTTCTCAGAAAAAAGGCGAGATATATACCAAAATTTGCGAGAAAAAGGCAGAATTGCAAGATATAAACTCGCATTTGTGAGAAAAAAGTCAGAATCATGAGATATAAACTCAAATTTGCTAGAAAAAGTCAGAATTGCAAGATATAAACCCACATTTGTGAGAAAAAAGTCAGAATCATGAGATATAAACTCAAATTTGCTAGAAAAAGGCAGAATTGCAAGATATAAACTCACATTTGTGAGAAAAAAGTCAGAATCATGAGATATAAACTCAAATTTGCTAGAAAAAGGCAGAATTGCAAGATATAAACTCGCATTTGTGGAGAAAAAAGTCAGAAATGTGAGATACTCAAATTTTTGATAAAAAGTCAGAATTGCGAGATAAACTAAAATTCGCGACAAAAAGTCAGAATTGCGATATATAAACTCGTATTTGCAAGAAAAAGACTATTTCTTGTTTATTTAATTAAGTTTATATCATGCAATTCTGAGAAAAAAAAATCAAAATTGCACATTTTTAATCATGCAATTCTGAGAAAAAGAGTCAGAATTGCAAGATAAAAAGTCGCAATTACCTTTTTTTATTTAGTGGCGGAAACAGGCTTCCAAAAATAGAGATCAATTCTTTGAAATTGTAATCCAATTTCACAATATTCCTTTTTTTGGGGGGGATGGAACACATTCATTCAGCATTAGTATATGAAAGTGTACTAGAACTAGATCAAAAATCACCCCACGTTTAGAGGAATATTATGTTTGCTTCCTTGTTTATTTGACATTTATTAGACAGGACAGTGAAGAGGGGGTATCGGATTGGGACATGACGCAGTCCAGCCCTGAATCTGTCTCTGTGGAAGCACTACGGGCCTTAAATGTCAAGAGCAAGTACCACGGCTGACAACTTCCTAGCAATTTTATTCTAAGCGTGAAGTCAATTGAATATAATGACCGTATTGAGGTCATTGCCGTTTGCAGCTGTGAGAGTGAAATCTTTACCTGTTTCTTGCTGTACTGTGGCCCATCTCAACCAGGCTGGACCACACCGGCTCCACGTTCTTATTCACCTCTGTGACGCCGATGTCTCCGAGGCTGTTGGGATCTTTTCGGCGGAGCAGGTCGTTTACTTTCGCCCCCATGGCTTTGCCTAAATTCAGGGCGTTTTTTAGGTGCTGGCTGCCTCCTGTCTTTGATCCTGCCAGGGCAGATGTGTCTGTGGAGGCTGCTGGACTGAGGGTGCTGCCCGCCTGACGAAAGTTTAGTTTAGGCTGTTCCGCAGCGTTGCAGTTCTCAAACATGCTTTGGTCCACTGAGGAATAAAATAACAAAAAGGGTTTCAGACAAAGTGTGGCACTGGGGAAATTTAAATGAAAACATTCATAACACATTAGCATTTAAAGGTGAGCTGTGACTTCAGTAGCTTAAAGTAGACTTAAATGCATGACTGTTTAAAATTGAAAGTGCAACGCTGCAGAACAGTTTTCATTTAATCAATTTGTTCAATGTAAACTCAATATTGTTATGTTTTGTGTTTTCTAAGATCAGATTAAATGTAGAGATGCTTTTTCATGTTTTGGCTGGTAACTGATAAATAACCAATATTAAATATCTAATGCATTAAATATAGTTATACATTTGTGGATTTAAGCATCACAACCTTCTAAAGTACACGAAAAATACTTTCTAAAATACATGGAAACTGGACACTCATTTTTAAATTTGTTAAAAACTACATTCACAGAGTGATTAAATTCAGTTGATGGCAAAAAAAGATTAAATATTCAGTATAACCTGATGCATGTATCAAATATAGACAGATAACATTTTAACAAAGTACATATAAACAATTTGAAAGATATTGTTCATCCCTAATGCCATGCAGTAGAAATTAAGCATTTTATACATAAAATGAATTTCATGCAAAAAACTAAATACACTGACACAAACATAGGCAGAATGGCCATCAATAAAATAAAAGAAATAATATAAAATAATAATAAAGTAAAATAAAATAATTTGGCAGGACACAAACATAGGCAGAATGGATCAAAATTAAATAAATAAATAAATAAAATAAAATTAAAATATTTCGCAAAACAAAACACAATGGCCATCAAAAAATAAATAAAAATAAAATAAAAGCATTTGGCAGGACACAAACATATGCAGAATGGCCATAAAAAAGTAAATAAATAATAAATAAATAAAATAAGAGCATTTGGCAGGACATAAACATATGCAGAATGGCCCAAAACATAAAATAAAAAATAAAATAAAAGCATTTGGCAGGACACAAACATAGGCAGAATGGACATCTAAAAAAATAAAAATAAAATAAAATAAATAAACGCATTTGGCAGGACACAAACATATGCAGAATGGCCATCCAAAAATAAAAAAAAATAAAAATAATTATATATATAAATAAAAACATTTGGCAAGACACAAACATAGGCAGAATGGCCATCAAAATAAATAAATAAATAAAATTTGGCAGGTCACAAGAAGTCATGTTTCTTACCTCAGAACCATTATTTCATGGTTAGCATTTGAGTGACAAAGAGAGCATAATTTATTGTTTGCATCTAACAACATTAATGCTCATACATGCAACTAGAATTGTATTTATAGGACAATGGACATCACAATGTAAAGAAACAAGCTTTTACCTTTTAAAAGGTGACTGAGGAGAGGGAGACCAACAGTGATAAAGATGGAAAGATGTGCAATTTGCCAACAAAAGCGGCCCTGACACGCTGTCCTATTTCAACTTCAGCTTCAATTTAGGCCATTCAAAGCTGTTTACAATAAAAGCTGTATATTAGTCTGCTTCTAATCAAATGTGATTTTAAGAAACTCTTGAAGGCATTTGATGTGGCATAGTTATTTCCAGCTTGTTAAACTCAAATAGTTTCAACACTTGCTCATGGAGGAGTAAGAATTCTCATTAGCTGGTGACACTCTCTCGCCGACGACAAACATGGGCCACATACGAAACTAGCGAGGCTTTTCCACAAATATTTGACAAAGCAAAGTTATTTTGATGCTGACAATGTCTTGGCTCTGCAGGCAAGGCAAACAGATGAATGAGGGAAATTTGTGCGCCAAAAGCAGCATGTTGTTGTCATGGCAATCAGGGGAGGAAAAAAAATGACAACAAAAACCCACAACTTACCATTTGCAACGGGTCTGCCTTTCTTTTTCCAGACACACCACTGGGTAACAAGACCAGCTTAAATCATTCACAAGATTGATCTTCAAAACGTGCGTCATCAGACTGAATTAATTTTGCTAACTAGCACAACATGCTGCTATAATGAGCACTAGAGAGAAATGAGCAGGAAAAAAGCAGCTACTCATTTGTGGTTTCATGTGATGGTATCATTGCACATATTGATCTGCGGTAGCACGCCGATTGAGCCACATCTGTCATCTGAAAGACATAATTGATGCCCGAACTACTATGCACTTCACTGGCTGACATGTTATTTCATTTGCTATTGATACAACACCCAGACTAGTTCTTCTATCTTTGCGAGTAGTATCAGCCTCAGACAGGCCACCCACGGCCCACCCCCAGTTCCTTCACTGACCGCCTAATGCATATCGCACAAAAAAACAAAAAACAAAAAAACACTCAATTAGATTGTCTGACTGCAAAGCAACTTTAACAAAATCATGTTTAAATATAGCTGCAAGCAACGGTTATCTGGGTTCAAGAGCTATAAAAAATAAACATTAGATATTATTTAGCAAGTCTGTAACCACCTAAATCAATAATTTAAAAATCATTTTAACAAATGGTCAATTACTATAGAAATAGAAACCTATGGACTGATCTCCATAAAACATAGCATGCTTGTTTAGAATCGCATATGCTCACCTAGTTTCGTGAAGTTTTGAGTTTTCATTTAGGATTTATAGGCTTTTGGTATATTTGGACACACCCCTTTTCTTAACAACCCCATTTTAGCTACCCAAAGGGTAAAGTTATATATTTTTTTTGATAATTATTAATCTAGTGAGTCCAGAGAATTGTACTGTGGTGCTTATGCATGAGGTCATCTATCAAATAATATGAATACTATGTTGATGTTAAACACCACGTGATTACAAAAGCATAACACTTGTTTGTTTCACCTAATGGCTAAATTCTTACAGTCCTCTAGGGCCATTAGTCGAACATGCCCATCGAGTTTTGTTCCGATTGACCACCGTTAACCTTGTCTAATAGGTGCTTAAAATTCAATATTTTTTTGAGATACATAAATGATGTCTTTGACAGGGGCGCCGCTCGCAATTTTGGGCCCTATGACAAAATATGAGGTTGGGCCCCCCCTACCACACAAAAGCAGATCTCTGGGGGCCCCTAAAAGGCGTGGGCCCTTAGAATTGTCCTAGCTTACCCCCCCCTTAGCGGCGCCCCTGGTCTTTGAGTAGACACTTGTAGCTGTTTATAGCCAGTTTTAAAGCACCACTAAGTAGCCAAATTCCATAACTTTTATTACTATGACCTCAGATTAAGCTCTTACATACGTGTTCAGAGTTTAACAAAAATATCTCTAAAGTATGTTTCCATTTAAAAGTTCTAGCCATTTTAGTAAAAGTGGCTCTGCCCCTTACCAACGTTTTGGCATAAATTTTTTTGATATTGATATTCACACTCCAGAGAACCTTTCTGCACTACTTTTTTTTAAACATAATCGAGAATATTTAAATTATCTGATTGACGGCAATGGTTCTTCAGGCAAACTTGCTCAGTATGAGAAGATCTATCATATAATTTGAATATCGTGTGGATGTGTGACACACCACGTGATTATAGAGATTAGCGTCACCTAGTGGCCGAATTCTTTAAAAACTATTACAGACCTCTAGGGCCAGAGTTGAACATGCCCGACAAGTTTAGTTCCGATCGACGTCCATTAACCTCGTCTAATAGACTTTCAAAATTCCTTGGCTGATGGCAGCCATTTTTTTGAGATCCACAAATGTCTTCGTAGTCACTTGTGGCACTTTAGACAAAGACACGGCATGCCAATTATTGAATAGGGTGCATGTAGTTATAGCCGTTTTTATGTTTTTTTCCCCCCTGTTATAGCGCCACCAAGTGGCCAAATTCTGCTGCTTTTTTTTTTTACTGTGACCTCAGATTGAGCTCTTACATGTGTGTTCCGGGTTTAGCAAAAGTATGTTTACATTCAAGAGTTCTAGGCATTACTTTAGAACCTTTCTGCACTCATTTGGTTCTGATCGGGTGAAAAACCTTGAAATAATTTGCAAAAGTAGGTTTTTCAAAAAATCTAAAGTACCCGAAAATGTCGCCAAGGACTCCAACGATATAAGGAACTTGAGCCTATGGCTAATGGTATAAGAGTTATGAGCAAGAAAAACTTTCTGCACTAGTTTGGTTCGCAAAAGTAGGTTTACAAAAAAAAAAAAAAAAATAATAATAATTTTGCCAAGGATTCCAATGAAGGAACTTAGGACAAGTTTGCAAAAGTATTTTTTTTTTTTTTAAAAGAATCCAAAATAGCCCGAAAATTGCGCCAAGGAACTTGAGCCTGTGACTAATGGTTCAGGATTTATAAGCAATTTCATACTTTTGAAATGGCCAATTTCTTTCAAATTTCATACAGATCTCCAGGGCCATGAGTCTACCATGCCCACCAAGTTTCATTAATAGGTACTCACATTTCAATGGCTGATTCTTTCTTTTTTGAGATACATGAATGTCCTCACAATTTTTGAGTCGATCAGACTAACGGATGCATAGTTATAGACATTTTAATGTTTTTTTCACCATTATAATGCTACCAAGTGGCCAAACATACAGTGAGCTCTTACATAGTTTTCCTAGTTTAGCAAAAATATCTCTTTCCATTCAAGAGTTACAGGCGTTTTAGTAAAAGTGGCTCTGCCGCAACAGTGAGTCGAAAGTTTAACTTTTTGATGCTTACTGAGATCACTCTCTAGAGAACCTTTCTGCACTCGTTTTCCGATCGAGAAAAAAAAAAAGTTAAAATAAAATTTTACCAAGGATTTCAACAAAGGAACTTGATTTGTGACTTACAGTTTAGGACTTATGACCAATTTCATTCTTTGGATTGCTGTAGCGCCACTGTCAGGCCGATTGGGGCGAGTCTTGGTGACGTTGTAGATGGTGTGAGTACTACTATTCAAAGTTTCATGTCTTACGACTTACGGTTTGGCCTACCCAATTAGTTTTAGCTGGAGAATGCTGATCCTTGGCCATTCTAAGAATTACAAAAGTATTTTTGTACAGTCTATTATTCTAGTATAATCCATTTCAGATTTATCTGTCCCAGAAATGCAACTAAAAACAAAGCAATCTATGGTTGGTTGGGTTATGTCTGTGTTATTCAGACAGTCTCATCCTGTTTAAGTGGGTAGTTTTTTGGCCAGAATAAGTGGAAACTGGACCAGACTTCATGTTCAAAATCACAAGCATGGTTCTGTGAGACTAGATTTTGAGTGAGAAAGAGAGAAAGAAAGATGTATAGCAAATCGTCAGCTTCCAATTTTGAGCGTGACGCAGTGATCATTGGTTTTGATCCTTCTCCACAGGGCTGGACATTATCGTGTAGCTCGCGGCTGCAGTTTAAAATACCTCAGTGAGGCTCCGCCACAGTAGCAAATGCTAGGAGGGTATCTGACACGCTGCTATTCTGGGCTGGTTTATGAGCTCCTGATGTGTCCCAGCAGGAAACCTCTGGACAAAACACTGTCCAGCAGACACATGCATGCGCCGCATGGTACAAGATTGCCTTTTTTTTTTTTTAGCAATGAATTTTCATGATATTTCCAGCTGTTCAGTACATAAAGACATTTACAAAATCCTTTTACAGCATGAATTTACAATTTTTAACGGATTAAATATTTAATATAATATCTAAAATGGTTTTATTCTAGAAATAATATTATATACATAATATACAATTCTAGAAATTATAATAATAATAAAATAATACATATTTTTACAAAGTCTTAGAAAACAAAATCCTATTTGAGATATTGACAATATGGGTATAGGAAATATAGTAATACATAAATATAATCGATGCCTATTTTTTATAATATAATATAATATTCTAGAAATTATTATATAATAAAATAATTCACATTTTTTCTTAGTCTTAAAAAAGACAAATTCTATTTGAGATATTGACTAAATAAATACATATAAACTATGCCTATTATAATAATATTATAATATGATATAAAACTCTAGAAATTATAATTATACTAAAATATATATGTTTTTAATTAAAATACTTGTAAATGACAACCTATTTGACATAATTTTGACGTTTTTATAGGAAATACAATATGTAAATATTAGGGCCGGGACTCGATTAAAAAATTTAATCTAATTAATTAGAGGCTTTGTAATTAATTAATCGAAATTAATCGCATTTTAATCGCATATAAATATTTGACCTGAGAACAGTGAGAAGTAAGTTTTTTTATATGGATTTTTAGTATACCATTAAATAATGACTGAATACATAAGCTTAAGCAACAAAATATTGTTTATTTTTGTTCAACCAAGTCCAACAGACCAGTGCAATATTGCCATTAAGTGTAGCAATAGGCTCGATGTGCTGTGGTGATATGCGATTTCCTTGTTGCATAGCTTAACATTATCTACATTTCCTTAAATTTATTTTCCTACCGTATTAGAGAGAACTTAAGAGGCACGTTCTTTAACGAGTCTTTCATGCCGAGAACTCTGCTCTTGTGTTTGCTTAATTATGCATTTAAACGTTAATGACCAAACCTATCATTATAAATGTTGCTGCACATGGAATATAACACGGATTACATTTAAAAAATATTTTTTATCAGGTTACACACTGATTATTTATCACTCAAACCCCTTTCTCTACCTGTCCGTTGGTCGCGCATATCCTCCATGTTTGTAGTTTTTTAACACTTTTTATGCGTGTTTGTAGTTCTAATCGAATCCTCGTTCACGGCGCAGTGTGTTGACTGCAATATTAGCCGTTAGAGTGTGCATTGATCGTTAAGTAGTAGACCATCCGGGAATCTTTGGAATACTTTTTTAAACATACTACGATTTGGGACATACAATACTATTTAGGACGGACGCAGCTTGTCTGAACGCTAGTTGGTGCTCCAGTATAATCGGTCCACCGAATCTCATCCAGAGAGAAACGTTCCGCGGTGCAAAACTAAGTGCGATTAAAATGCGTTAAAAAATTTTAACGCGTTATTTTTGTGTAATTAATTAATCTAAATTAACGCGTTAAAGTCCCGGCCCTAGTAAATATATATCATACCTATTAAATATATAAATTAAAAATATATATTTTTTATTATAATTTCTAAAATTCTAGAAATAATTATTCTAGACATTATAATTCTATAATGGATATTGACGATTTTTTAATAGGAAATATAATAATAACTAAATATAAACAAAATAAAAATAAAAATATATAAAAAGACGGAAAAGGCATTACCTATTTTTATAGGAAATACAATAATATGTAAATATATACCATATGTTTTAAATATAAAATATATTTTACTATAATTTCCACAATGCTAGAAATAATTATTCTAAACAGTATTATTATAAAATAATACATACTTTTACAAAGTCTTAAAAAAGACATATCAACACATATTTGAGATACTGACTGTTTTTTTTAAAGGAAATGTAATAATTAATTAACACAAACTATATATTTTTTAGGGCTGTCCCTGAATAGTCGAAGATTCGATGCATCGATATGCGGAGCCTGATTCGACCACCGATCTCACAGTCGAATCTTCGCGGGTGAAACGAGCATCATACCATTTTGCCAATATGGGGGTGCTCAATGTCTAATTGCACACAGAACTACTGGTTTTGTACGGTTATATTAAGTTATATACAGCCTTTGATTATGATAATACAGTAAAAACAAAAGTGAAAAGAAAGAAGCGTTCAATAAATATTTTTAACGTGTTTGTGAATAAATCCAACTACCCCTGTGACTTATTTAATTTTCACTTTCCCTGATGCATGACGAGATGAGGACCATCTTGACGGCAGGGATGGCGGCGATCACACCGAACGCGTTTTTGCAGTTGGAGGCGCCTCTTTTGAATGGATTTCTGTTGGCAGTGAGCGTTCTGCACGCTGTTTATGCGCGCCTCGCGTTTTCGCCGCCTGCTGCACCTCACGTTTTGCAGGAGCGCTCTGAGCGCCTGAAGTTGAAAAAAAAATCAACTCTGAGCGGAAAAACGCCCAACGTCATTCGCGTTCTTTTCCATTGTCCAATCGAATGAATGGAGAGGCGGGCCTTCTGTTGTGATGGCGAAAGTTTACCGTTGCTTAAAAAGTCCGGAGACTCCAAGAAATGGAGGAGAAACCTTCGGTGTCTATCGTGGGTAACCCGGAGCTGTATTATTTAGGGTTTCTGCTAATATGACAGTTTACTTAACAGCAAAAAACTAAGATTTTAGAGCGCTTGCGCTATAATCCTTTGAATTGACTGACAGGACAGCTGTTTTGGTCGTTGCTTAGCAACATAAAAAAACCGCAGCACACTGCTCTTTCATTAAAAGTCACCAAAAAAGGCAGTGCTGTGCGCCTCGCGTTTTTAGAACTAAAAGACGCGTTCTGTGTTTTTATTTAAACCTAAATAAGTTTGTCTGTCAGTTGGCAGGCAGTTTTGGTGGCTTATAAAATAAAATAAAAATAGTTTTACCCTCCTGCTGACTATATGTCGTGCCCCTCCCAACCCATTCACACACGCACATAAGCCTAGATGATTCGACTATCGGTCGACTATAGAAAGATTCGAAAATTCTGATTCGACTATGAAAATTCATAGTCGGGGACAGCCCTAATATTTTTTATATAATATAATAATATTAAAAGGTATATTTGCTTATAATTGTACCTTTTAAATTTCTGATTTATACAATACAGTAAAATACTTTATATTTTTAAGTCTCAGAAAAGACATTATATTTGATGTATAAATAAATGAAAAAATATATATATGAAGACATATTTCTGGGTTTTCAATTACCTGATGGTACAATCCTGTTGCACTTTAAGACTTCTCTTCTCTCAAGACCCCTATATTTATAAACTATATAAAATCTGGTCACTTATGTTTGGATTTCATAATGCACTACATCATTTAGTACAGAAAAACTAACCGATGAACAAATAGAGCCAAAAGACCACCATCTCTACTTGGACAAATTGAAGAATAACAATGAATAAATTAAAGCTGCAAGCAGCGTTGACCGGGCCCTCGCCGTCTGGCAGTCGCCATCCCGATAGCATCAGGAAAACGGTGCCCAGTTGGCACATGCATTCACAATAACCCTTTGGACTAACACTAACTGTCTCTCCTCCTGTCTGACTCTTTCTCCTACCACCCATCCCACCTCCTTACACTCAGCCACTTACCACACAAACACACACATAGAGTGCAGAGCAGAGTGAGATCAGATTTGTTTTTTAATTTTCTTTCATTCGTGGAGTTTTGTATAATTATGAAATGAACTGTGTTTAATCAGAATGAATAGTTATTTGTATGAAAAAAGTTTCACAGAGTTAGGATGCTGCACTTTAAATATATAATAAATCATTGAAAATTGAAAATGGAAAATAAAATTCTAGGCACGCTATCTGCCTCAAAAACACAGGAAACAAATATTTGAATGTATTTTGTATTTTTATTTATTTGCCATGGCAACAGCATTTGATGCATCAGGGACGCCTTTACAGACTCTCATCGGCCGTGTTTTTACATCATTCTGATGAAGTTTGAAGAAAATCTAGTACAAATATATTGTTCGTTGTTCGTTCGTGTGTTAGTTCATTAACCAATGTTAACAAAAGAGACCCTATTTTAAATAGTTACCATGTTTTATGATCTACATCCATTTTTAAATATTATTTTAATGATCTATAAGCATCTGTGAAATAATTATAAACAAATATATTAAAAATAAATACATATTAACTTAGTTGATGTATTTGTTTCTCATTCTAATTAAGTGAACTGAGCAGTATAGTGTCATACTTATAAGATTTTTATTCTATCAGTGAGATTGTATATATGTATATAAATCATATAATTTTTCCTTAAAAGATTAAAAAAAGATTTTAATGCTCTTTAAGCACCTATACAAAATAATTATGTAAAAGTACACTGACAGTACAGTCTATATCAACTGATTCTATGGATTATTTTCATTCTTATACACTGAGAATGAGCTAAATAGCATTAGAGGTCAAACGATTCCTTATCTTATGAGGACCTCTAGTGTTCATCCCTGGTATTAGAGCTTTAATCTGACAAATTTATGTGACACTTTTAATGTTTTTGGGGCCTCTGAGCATGATAACATTTTGAAACTACACGTATTTCCTAAGAATTTCTTGTTCTTTATATGTAAAAAGTTTTGATGAGTTAGAATAATGCAATTTAAAGATATATGAAAATAACTCTTCATCTTTTTTATTGTTACTTTCATAAATCACCACATCAACACCGTTCAAGATGTCCCAAAGCCGTTCACAATTTAACATCTTCAGTATCTTGGCATCATGTTGACAAAGTTTGGTGTGAACTGTCTGATTCTGCTATGAGTGATATGAATTTATTCACAGCTATATTTAAAAACACAGGAAACAAATGTTAAAGTTTG